>NC_080670.1:187988579-188034579 GCF_030247195.1 Topomyia yanbarensis
TATTTTTTTGGTATTGTAATAAGTGCGAGAAAAAATATTTCCAAACCACTAAGCCTCGTGTGAAACTATCTTAGATATAACTTTGTTAAAATCTTAAACAATTTTTTCGGATGATTTCAAATCAATTTTTAGTGGTCTACAAACTTGTAGACAATTAAATTTTCTATCAAATTCTCACTTTTAGTGTTGTTCGAATGTATAAAGCGCCATCTAGGGACAGAAATATGAACTATCTCCAGTAGTAAAACCTATATTGTTATGAAAAAACTTCAAAAAAAAAGTTGCTCTGGACCCCCCGACGGATTATTTTGATCTTAGTTTCAAATGAAAGGGGAAAGTCCATTCTTTCATATTCCGAAGTTTCAGAGATGCTGAATTTTTTTGCATAAAATTGTTCTAATAAATACACCGTGGCGCACCTGGTTTGGATATTCCAACTACCTTCGAAACACACAAGTTGAATGCTGAAGATGGACGTTCGTTCTCTGTGGAAAGGTATTATAAAGGGCTGCAGCAAACAAGAAGTTTTCCGTTCGTCCTTGTTGTCATCACTGGGCCGCAACGGATGGAACCGGAAACTGTTTTCCGCACTATTTCGGGTGCTCGCTCGGATGACAGGATGTAATCCAGTTTATTTTCATTTTCTTTCGTCGTGATCCTATTTGTTAAATCCGTACCATGCGATACGTATGTACGTGGTCCATGCGACGTACATACATACACACTAGCCGTTGTTGCTGGCGTGTAGCGTTTCATGTGTGGTTTCGTGTGCTGCTGAAGCCGGGCGTATGATAGCGCGAATCCGCAAAATAATAGGTCGGAAATGAACTAAAATACAAGGCTGGCTTCCAGGTTTGACATAATCCACTTGGTGGAAGAAAGTTTACCGTATTTCATGTCACCGTGGTCGGGATAATTCGCTATCAACTGTTCGAAATGTGTGCAGCATGCTGGAGTTTCGCTATAAACATATCTTATGGGTTTTTGGAAAGTAATAAACCTCTGATAAAATTAATTATAATGCTATAATTATTTCGGTGTGGTTTTTGCATAAAAACACCGTAATGCGGATTGTGCATCTCTACCCCAGTTAAACTCATTCCGGAACCGGTTCGGATTTCCGAATGGAGTCATTATGGATTCCAAATCAAATGCAATAACCGATTCCGACTCAGAATGGGTTGTTGCATTTGATTTGGAATTGAGCAGATCAGGTAAAGGATAGCAGAAAAATCATACATCTTGAAAGTACAACAGCAAAATCAACGGTTCCGAGTGGCTTCCTTGAGGTATTTCTAACGAACAAGAAAATGTGGATGTGTGTCAATCTCAAATGCCAATTACAATCTCTCGGTTTGTGAAGTGTGGATCAAAATCATTGCAGAACATGTTGATCCTTACTCGATCCCGTTGTGATGTGAAAAAGCGGTGTTACGATGCATCGCGATGATCCATTCTAATAGAACTGAAGCAAATCCAAACGCGTCCAGAATTTCAAGACGATTCATCGTTAGCTTGCGTTGATAGTACAAACAGGTTGGTCTACGGGCGGAAAATCGTAAGTAGCGACTTCAATTTGATCAGCAGTTAGTGCCTCCGAATAAATTTCGTCTCTGTTAGCACAGAGAACAGACGTCCATCTTCAGCATTCAACTTGTGTAAAATTTCTAACGGTTTCGAAGGTAGTTGGGATATCCAAAACCAGGTGCGCTACTGTCGTCATGTTTTTTGTGGTTGAGTTCGACTGAGTTGACAGTGGTTATTCCTCTACCCAGTCAAACTAGTCCGGAACCGGTTCGGACTTCCAGCATGAATTCCAGCTCAAATGCATGAACCGATAGAGTCGGAATCGGTTGTTTTCTTTGAGCAAGATTCCATACTGCCCAGATAAACTCATTCCGGAACCGGTTCGGATTTCTGAGTGGAGTCACTATGGATTCCAAATCAAATGTAACAACCGATTCAGGATTTCGAACCGGTTCCGGAATGGATTTGACGGATAATTGGGATAGGTTGGTGTGGCGGTGCCAGTGTTTATCGTATATTAATTCAAATGTTTACACACGTTTTTTAAATATTTTTGTTCAATCATGGATGTCTGTTCTCTGTGCTGTTAGGTTAACTGTGTTGGATCCAATCTAGGACCAATGTCGGAATAATGTTGAACCAATGTCAGACAAATGTGGATTGTGAGTTGCACCAAAGTTGAATCAATGTTGTACCAATGTAGGGCCGATGTTGGACCAACTGAACATGTTTGACGGACGCCGAAACAATTTTGGTCCATTATCGAGTTAACGTTGATTCAACGTTGAATCAATGTTGGACCAAAGTTGAATGTGGGACTAAAGTAGGATCAATGTTGAATCAATTTTTGTTGGACCAATGTTGAATCTACGTCGGCCCTATGTTGCATCAATGTCGAACCAATGAAGTGGTCATTGGTGGACCAATGTAGGACCAATGTCGTGCCTACGTCGGGCCATTTTTTGGCCAATGTCGGACCAATGCAAAAAAGCTAACGTCTTTGGAAGATTGTGCTGATTGTACTGCTTAAGAAGTTATAGCTCGTTATATTTGGATGACCTTGTAAGTAGCGGTTTGCCCACTACTCGGGTTCTTGTTTGCTCGGCGGACCCTTCTTTTCAGGGCGGCCTAGGTGCTTTGGGTGATTACTGTTGGACCAATGTAGGGCCAATTTCAGTCCAACGTCGGCCCAATGTCAAACCAAGCTAGGATCAGGGTTGAACCAATTTTTTGTTGGACCATGTCTAATGTCTACTGAATATCGGACTTTGGATTAATGTTGAACCAAAGCTATGCCAATATCGCAGTAATGTCGGACCAATCTCGGACTACTGCCAAACCAAGCGAAGGCAGATCAGTGCGCTGTGTGTTTTCACAGCCAGTGTAGCTGAGTTAGAAGTCCGTTACACTAGCTGTGGAGGTACGCTAGTGCCGTTGCCCACACGCGACTGAGTTTGTCCGTTCAAACACTATGCTTTCTTTTGTTTTGTGCTCGTTTCCAGCACACTTTTATGTATAATCTCGAACACAATTATTCTATTCTATTCTATTCTAACCCTTACACAGCCAGTATTGAAAAGCATCCTGGAAAACACTGCAGTTATTCTGTAGTGTTTTTCTTGTCAATATTAATATTTGAAGCATATTTTCATATGTCGCAAATATCAAAATGGCCAGGCCTACTGTGCAGAGTTGGGTTTGAAGATGTTTCAAAAATAGACGGCAATAAAATTATTCATTTAATGAATAATTTAATAAAACGAATTGTTTTGAATCTTAAAGGAGGAAGAAACGAGGACAACCGTACCGACCGTTTCAGTTTTAAGGGGAGATGTATAATAAATCGTTGGGAGCGACTTTGCTAAGAAGGTTAATGTCACTCCTTTGGTCCTTTGGGATGGGACAGTAATCTCGAACACAATTATTCGTACGAAAAATCGCTTGCACATTCGAGCTCCATTTGCAAACACGGTTAACATAGTGTCGTGGTACTAGTTGTCTCTTTCGCTCAACCCATCATCATCAGCGTTGACTCATTTTGCTTTGTGCGCTTTGGTTCAATGTTTGAGGCGAATGTGTAGGTAGGGGAATTATGGTTAAAACCGACACCTTAAGCTTACCACTTTTTCTAAGTTGCCACAAAACCAATAAAATTATAATTTTAATGCACAATTCTTCTTCAGAAAATTCTTAACAAGACTTAATTTTTTCAGCGCTTCGAAAAATTAATTTCATTAAAAATTATTGTTTGTAAAACTTGGAAAACAAAGTGACTTTTTGTAGGCACTGCGGGTAAAACCGACACCCTATAGGGGTAAGATCGACACCCTCTTTAATTTATTTTCTCTCCACTTTATTGCAATCTTTATCTTTATTAAAAATTAGATATATGCGTGATTAATAAAGTGTGAGTATGAATCATGCAAATATGTGCTTTTAATTGCTTCATCATGTAGTGAGGGAAGAAAGTTCGAAAGCGTAGTACTATAAATAAGAGTATTTTATGCTATAGGATTATTTATTGATATGAGTATTTCCAAATAATCCACACACAATGCGCACATCATTGCAACCTCCAGTGTCATTTTATTTCGTAAGAGAAGATTTGCAAGCGTTCTACGTTCTGCTAATTGGATTCATTCACTTATAAGTGACACACACACTTCTTAGTAAAACTATCTTTTTCAGATTTGATTTTTCGGACTCTGATCATCAACGATCTATTGGGGTATACATAATATCATTGTCTCATTGTGATAAAGTTCGTCTATGACAAACCAAGAGAACACTAGAAATTCGGTTTGATGAGCTTTTTGCAGGAATAGCAAAAGCTTCGATAGAATCAGATAAGCAAAAATTCCAATTTTTGATTTTTAAAGAGAAATAAACATAATAAAAATATTTCTGTTTATTTCAGCTATTACTATAGTGTGCTAATAGTGTAATTGAACCATCTTAACAGTATGTCGGTTTTACCCTAACCAAAGGGTGTCGGTTTTACCCCAACAGCGCAAATTTTTTTAAAAAAGCTATTAAAAATATTGAATTTCTCAAACTCGTCTTCAATGCACCTAGTTGATCATAGGAAAGGCCGATAATAATAGGTACTAAAAATGGGGTGATTTGAAAAGCTTTTGTTCGGTTAAAACCTTAAAATCTACCAACGAAATTTTACATCCAGACGAGTATGAACGCTGCTGTAGTATGTTTTGTTTATTTTTATGACATTCGGCGCACTAACGTAAATCTAATTTTTCTTCAAATGCTCTACATAAACGTACTAATAATAATGTATCATTATGAAATGAATAAAAATTTGATTTCTAGGAAAAGTTGTGGGGTGTCGGTTTTACCCACAGTGTCGGTTTTTCCCACAATTCCCCTAGGTATATCTAGAAAAACTCATAATAAGAGAACTGCGGAGAAAAAAACAGCATTTTTGGCAACGTATGCCCCGGCATTGTATGGCAGCACGTCCAATGTTATAAGGATAGGCAATGTTCGATTGGATTCGTTTTTTGACAGCTAAACGCGAATCCAATCGACCCAAAATGGAGTCTCCGCAGTTCTCTTTCTAGAGTTTTTCTAGGTATATCTAATTTGTTAGCAGGGTTGCCATATTCACAGATTTTTCTGTAATGTCAGATTTTTTTCACCATTTTCAATCACAGATTCTTTTTTACAGATGGCAGATTTTTGGCATTTTGATAAAAATTCTACAATATTTTGAAAATATTGTGATTTTTCATTTTCGGAAATTCATCAGAGATTTTTTTTTCCTGTTTCAGTTATCAAAGATGGTAAAAAGATATTTTTGACCGAAACGTAGATTTCAAAGTGGCATCCCTGTTTGTTAGCGGTTGCATGCGTAACCTGCATGATAGCGATCTGTGCTTTCGTTGCGCAAAGACGAAAACTTTCATAGCAACAAATTTACGCGGATCGATGGAAAGTACAAAGAAAGTTTATTATTTACGTTCAATCAATTCATTGATTCATTTCCACTTCACGTGATTCATTTCCCTCAGCCTATCCTATTTTGATTCTGCTAATATGTACATACTAAAAAGCCTATTTTTGAATGAATACACTGCCACTCGAAAAAGCGTTGCAAACCGCATCCAAAGATGTTAATTCGGTCTTTTTTCAGATCTTCTCCAATAAGTTTAATCGGATTCGATCACCTACTACTCGACGAACTGAGTCGAATGGCATATGACACTCGGCCCTCCGGGCCGGAATTAAGTTACCGATTTTTAGAGTTATTGCATAACCTTTCTATATGAGAAAGGCAAAACGACTTCTGTTTTATCCGCTTAATATTCAGTGTTGAACCTCAAGAAGAGTCTCCCACAATCTCTGTGGCCACACTGAGCCTCTTTTATTTTAAACAGCCATGCATTCCTCGCGCACATTTGCTATAACACACGCAGATTTCAATCTACCGACAAAAATTTTCGACAAACTAAAAGCGATGAAAATAGGTTGTAAACAATACACTCTAAGCTACTTCTACTCAAATTTTCAGGAGAAAATATCCAATACGTCATTTTCTACAGCGATTTTCCGTTTTTTCGAAACCGCGCTTTTCAAATTGGTGAACACGATAACTCAAAAACTAATCAACGAATTGACTTGATTTTTTTTTTGGCGAGGATCCATAGCATGTGTAGTGTAAATTGAGAAAAAATGAGCGAATTTTACAGTAAAAGATGAGATTTTTCGGTTTTCTTGAAGCCATTTTCCGAAACCATTTTTTTCTAATTTTGTTGTCCCTCGACTAATTACAAGTCTAAGCTTTACAAAACTTATTGAATTTCCCGTATCAGACAATTTTATCGAGAGTTATCAGCGCTCCTTGACGTGGAAACTGTTGGAAATCTACTCTTGGAACGCATTTTAATGCATTTTCAGGTATGAGTAATCCATTATTTCAAGTTTTTCAGCTGATTGCTGGTTGCAGAGATTTTATTTTCATCTGCACATCAAATTAGGCTCGGGACAATGCAATGTTTGATGCGAAACTAGTCATTACCAATTGTTAGCCTTCGCATGGTTATTTTTTTGCGAGCGCGATTCTGTTAGGTCTGCTTTTAACAGCTGATGAGGTTCTTTCATATATGGGCTATTTATGTTTGTTCTGATCGGGTGACAAAAGTATAATGATTCGTTTACCAAATCATGTCATGGTGTCTATGATCGGTATAGTTAGACATTTTTACGCACAATGGGATATAATGCATTGCGTTTCAATCATCGATTTTTTTTATCGAAGAGGTGGAATTTAGCACGCCAAGGAGGCGATAACTGGATTGTTGCTGTGAGAGTAGAAGCACAGAATAGTACATTTATTTTCATGTAAGCTGAAAATTGAAATATTCTTGTTAAATAAGAAACAGTACACTGATACTTTATTCTGAGAAACGTTGTTGATAGTTTAGCTTCATTCGAAAGTTGTTCAAAAAAAAATTGGGCTCTTTCTTCAATAGGGCAAAAAAGGCCTATTACCCAAAGATACTTCTTTGGCCAAACTCTGATTACTATTATCACTGTCAGTCACATGAAACATAACGGCTTCTCTGTGGCCTAATATTAAAATCAATATTCTCGAGTCGAAATTTGCTGTGCAATATCCGCAAATTTATAGATCGTTCCTATTTAATTTACATAGTGAATCTATTATTGGCTCAACTCTATCGCTTCACCACGCCACAGAGAACAGACGTCTTCAGCATTCAACTTGTGTAAAATCTCGAACGGTTTCTAAGGTAGTTGGGATATCCCAACCAGGGGCGCTAGTGTCGTCATTTTTTTTTGTGGCTGAGTTCGACAGAATTGACAGCGGTTATGCCTCTACCCAGTCAAACTAGTCCGGAACCGGTTCGGACTTCCAATATGAATCCCAGCTCAAATGCATCAACCGATAGAGTCGAAATCGGTTGTTTCTTTGAGCAAGATTCCATAGTGAATCTATTCAGGATTTCGAATAGATTTGACGGATAGTTGGGATAGGTTGGTGTGGCGGCACTAGTGTTTATCGTATATTGATTCAAATGTTTACACACGTTTTTTAAATATTTTTGTTCGATCTTGAATGTCTGTTGTCTGTGACCAAGCATTTCAACTATTCCTCAAAGGAGCGATCAAAAACTCGGACAAACCTTAGGCACCTTATATTGCAATCCGGTTTTAACTGCCAGCGCATACCTCCGAAAAGCTCGTTCACCAGGAAAGATGACGAAACCAAAAATTGTAATCAAAACAGATTAATATTATATCAACCAATTTTCCTCTATCGCTACTGGCCTCCTTCTCTACCGGCACTAACAAGGCTGTGTTGATTCTGCCACTAGGATGGAAAGTAACGGATACAGTTCATCCCCATAGGCTCGCCCAGAATAACTTTCCCACTACGGAAAGTCACTTTCCTTACCCTTTCCTGTTTACCGACTACCGTTTTTTTTTGGGCAAGTTTATATGAAACCGGACTTCAAAACCCCCTAAATCGACCTCAGGCTATGAAAAACTTTAATGGCGAAGGCGGGCGGCAAAGATTCCGCAAAATCACTTTCCAAGCACCCCGATGAGAGTTTACCTCTGGGCGCGTCAAGTTGGAAAAGTGATTCACTATAACGTCCCATAGGTAAGCGATAGCATCATCATCCTCCCCATCACCATCATCGTCGTCGTCAGTCGGTGTCGGAAAGTGGCGCTCGACACCTGAGTCCCGGGGATAGGAAGCTCATTTTCGCTCGAGTGCGCTTGCTGCTTGGGACGGATTGAAACTTGACCGTTGATTGCTTTCTACTACGGCTACGGGGGGGGGGGGGGGGGGGAAGTGACATGATAGAGGAGGCGAAAAGGTAAACAAACACTTTAGAAGAAATCGATACTTTGTCGGAACGAATTCCAATCACAGCCAGCAGCAGTGGTTTTTCGGGGGAAATTCCGGAAAAGTTTGAATGTGCTACGGCATGTTATCTTCGAGTAAATAATCCCACTTTTTATGAATGAATCACAAATAAGGCTTCTCGAATGCGAGTTGGCAGGGGGATGTGAGAGCTACCGATTTAGACAAATTTTGCTTCCTTTTTTATCATGGGGACGTCGTTGTCGAATGGTTGATAAGATAATCCCAAAATGTTTTTTTTTATTTTACCGTAAGGCAAAGATAGACTCGAGATTACTAGGTCCCATACAAAAAACTAAAAAGTTATAATTTGGTTCACCAACCGTGAACCGGTGAACTCAGTAATAGTGTGCTTTTGCAGCCCCCTCGTTGATAGGGGTCGAACGCGTCGAAAAACATTAGATTTCTTTGGCAAAAATGCATGGATATCATCGAAAAAAAAGTTGTAAGACATATCCACATGCTGTAAGTTTGTTGATATTTTCCATAACGATTTTATCCATACATAATATGTATTAAATTCAGAAATATAGAACTGAACTGATACAGGTTTCTTTAAGGACATTATACAAGCAAGCCAAAACATAGCTCCCTCTTTCCCCTGCCTATCCATGACATGAGCAAATATAAAAATACGTTTTTCAACAAACTAACCTTGCCGGTGTGCCATGAAACTGCTACTTGAGGAAGCTAGATCAATTTCCTATGCAATCAACCCGAGTTTTTGACGGAATACCCATCTGTAGTTCTCATTTTGTGCGGAAATATCACCCCTCTTCACTTGGGGTTTCTTTTCGAAACACTCTTATTTTTCTTCTTCTCATTTTCATTGCACTTTTTCAAATGCACTTTAATCACACACCACTGAAAAAAACACCCGCGAAACATCAATCATTTACTAACAAATTTACTGCCACTGTGCAGATGACCGAAGGAAAATGTCCGAAAACTCTCATTTGTGCGTTTGAATTTTCACTTCAAATTTCAATGTTTCTCAATGTAAACAAGTGAGTCGGTGCCTGGCAATAAGCGTGCGCTCCTGGCTTCACCTTAAGGATTTCTTGGTGTTTAGAACTTTAGAACTTGAATATCATACTTGCACTAAAGAGACTAGAATAACAAAGAAACCAAGAAAGAAACGCAATTTTAATTATGTTGAAAAATCATCTAGCAACCATGCTGAAGGCTACACGAAACACTGTAACTGTTCGAATCTCGCGTAACTTATTCCCAGTAAGTCCAGCCGGAAAATAAGCCGAAATTCCGGCTGGTTATAGTATAGTTATAGTATTCCAGCCCCAGTGAGACAGTCCAGTCATTTTCCGGTTGAACTTTACTGAAATTTGTCGTAACACCGTTTGGTGTTAGCCTGAGTAAAAAAATCCACTACACTTCTTTGTTTGCTAAGTTTTACTTTCAGTTAGAACATAGTTATGCCCGCAGGCATGAAAAGTTTGGATGGAAATGGAATGGAAATTCTGCAGCACCGAAACCATAGTGGGATACAAAAACAATGCGTTTTTTTTTGCTTCAGAGTGGAATCAAATAAAGTGAGGCACGGTTTGAAGTTTGGCACACGAGCTACGGCCTGCTTCGTTAGCTTTGAGCGGTTTCGAATAATAACCGCTTCAAATTTGAATGAGTTTATTCGGTATTGTTTAACAATATAATGAAATCGTAGCAAGCCTTTGCAAATCCATGTGCAGTTGTCTTAGTGCGAGATTGAGGTTAAATCGGGTAGCCTAGAAGTCTCAACTTAGGTTTTAGTTATTATTTACCTAGAATATGTGTGCAAAGTTTGAAATAAATCGGTTAAGTGGTTTTTGAATAGCAGATAACACCGCAAATCGTGTTTTTCCAGAGACGTTCTACAAAAATCGAGTCGCTTGACGAAATTTTTGAATGGAAAAATTACAGAATGTTATTGAAATAATACATTATAATTAACAAAAATTTTGATCAATTCGCTTCACCCAAATTTACAAAAAAATCGTTAAAAAAATGATTTTATTCCACGCTGAAACCCTTAAAGAAAAAAATCGATTTTTTTTAAAGTTGTAAATGGAGTGATCCCCTTAACAGCCTTCGCATAATACGCAGATGCCAAATTCGGCCAAAATAATACTGGTCTGCTTCCTAACCATTGGAAACAACGGCCGATTCAAGCATTCTCGGATGTACGTATCAGTTTTCATTGTCTCTGATGTCACAAACGGATCTGACTACATCCCACATTCGCAAATAGCTTGCCTAACAATTGCTTTTTTGCCGATTTTCTCGGTAAAAGTTGTCTTATCGGCATCATTGCCGTTCTGGCCGCTGACGCATGGTGAAATGTTGGTCTCCAAGTCATCTTGTAGTCGAATTTTACATATGGGGAATTCCACGTAAAACTTTGCATCCCAAATTATGTTCATAGATGGCGCCACATTCGTTTATGGATTTCCACAAAAAAAAATTAGTGCCTGGATTTTGGTACTTAACTTGACACCGGTTGTCTGAAAGCGATAAAGAAGGAAAAGCCAAAGTCCCGCCTGGTTCGTGCCATACTCCAATTTCCTGTGGGCCGAGTCCATCGTTTACTGAGAAAAGGTCACAACGCCGAGCGTGAAATTCCTTCCGAAATTTCACGCGAAATTCTGTGCGAAATTCCGCGCAGAATTCCGTGCGAAATTTCGCGTGTTGCACGGAATTTCACTCGGAATATCACTCGGAATTTTGCAGAGAACTTCACTTTGAATTTTGCGCGGAATTTCGTGCGAAATATCGTGCGGAATTTCGTGCAAAGTTTCGCACGTAATTTCTCACGAAATTTCGCATGGAATTTCGCGCGAAATTCCGTGCGAAACTTCGTGTGAAATTCTGTGCAAAATTCTGTGCAACGTTTCGCGCGAAAATTCCGCGAAAAATTCCGAGTGAAAATCCGTGTGAAATTTCGCGCAATACTCCGTGAGAAATTTCGCGTAAAATTCGCGTAAAATTCCGTGCGAAATTCCTCACAAAATTTCGCGCGAAATTCCGTGCAAAGTTCGGTGCGAAATTCCTAGTGTAATTCCGTGCGAAATTTTGCGTGAAATTCCGTGCGAAATTCGTTGCGAAATTCCGCGCAAAATTCCGTCCAAAATTTTGCGTGAAATTCCGTGCGAAATTCCGAGTGAAGTTTTGAGCGAAATTCCGCGCAAAATTCCGTGCAAAATTTTGTGTGAAATTCCGTGAAAAATTCCGTGCGAAATTCCGTGCAACGTTCGGTGCCAAATTATGCGCGAAATTCCGAGTGAAATTTTGAGCGAAATTCCGCGCAAAATTTCGTGCGAAATTTCGCGTGAAATTCCGTGAAAAATTCCGTGCGAAATTCCGTGTGAAATTTTGCGTGAAATTCCGTGCGAAATTCCCTGTGAAATTTCGAGTGAAATTCCGTGCATAATTTCGAGCGAAATTTCTCGTAAAATTCTGTGAGAAATTCCGAGTGAAATTGCAAGCAAAATTCAGGGCGAAATTCTGAGTAAAACTCCGTGCAAAATTTCGCGTGAAATTCCATGCGAAATTCCCTGTGAAATTCAACGCTAAATTCCGAGTGAAATTCCGTGCATAATTTCGAGTGAAATTTCTTGTAAAATTCCGTGCGAAATTCCTTGCGAAATTCCGTGCGAAATTCCTTGCGAAAATCCGTGTAAAATTCTGCGAAATTCCACGCGAAATTCCGTGCGAAGTTCCTCGCGAAATTCCGTGCGAAGTTCCTCGCGAAATTCCGGACGAAATTCCGTGCAAAATTTTGTGCGAAATTCAGTGTGAAATTGCGTGCAAAATTCTGGGAGAAATTCTGTGCAAAATTCCTTGCAAAATTTCTCGTGAAATTCCGTGCGAAATTCAACGCGAAATTCCGGGCAAAATTTCGTACGAAACTCCGTGCAAAATTTTGTGCGAAATTCCACGCAAAATTCCGAGTGAAATTCCTTGTGAAATTCCGTGTGAAATTCCGTGCGAAATTCCGAATGAAATTGCGTGCAAAATTCTGGGCGAAATTCTGTACAAAATTCCGTGCAAAATTTCGCGCAATTTTCCGGGCGAAATTCCGTACGAAATTTCGAGCGAAATTCTGTACGAAATTCCGTGCAAAATTTTGTGTTAAATTCCGTGCGAAATTCCGAGTAACATTCCGTGCATAATTTCGTGCGAAATTTCTCGTAAAATTCCGTGCGAAATTCCGTGTTGCAAAATTCTGGGCGAAATTATGAGCAAAATTCCGTGCGAAATTTCAGATGAAATTCCGTACGAAAATTCGAGCGAAATTCTGTACAAAATTCCGTGCAAAATTTGGGTGTGAAATTCCATGCGAAATTCCACGCGAAATTCCGATTGAAATTCTGTGCATAATTTTGTGCGAAATTTCGTGCGAAATTCCGAGTAAAATTATTGCGAAATTGCGTGCAAAATTCTATGCAAAATTTTGTGCGTCATTCCGAGTGAAATTCCGAGTGAAATTCTGTGCGAAATTCCGCGCGAAATTTTGCATGAGATTTCGTGCGAAATTCCGCGCAAAATTCCGTGGGAAATTTCGCGCAAAATTCCATGCGAAATTCCGTGCAAAATTTCGTGCGAAATTCCATGTGAAAATCTGTGCGAAATTCCTTGCAAAATGTCGTGCGAATTCCATGCGAAATTCCGCGAAATTTCTTGCGAAACTCCACGCGAAATTTTACGTGAATTTCTACGCGAAATTCCGTGCAAAATTTTGCACAAAATCCCGAGTGAAATTTTGTGTGAAATTCAGCGTAAAATTCCGTGTGACATTCCGGGCAAAAATCCGTGCGAAATTTCGAATGAAAGAATGCGTAAAGTCCCGTGCGAAATTCCGCGCTAAATTCCAAGTAAAATTCCGCGTGAAATTCCTTGCGGAATACTGTTGCAAAATTTTGCATGAGATTTCGTGCGAAATTCCACGCAAAATTCTGTGCGAAATTTTGCGCTAAATTCCATGCGAAATTTCATGCGAAATTTTGCGTAAAATCCCGTGTGATATTCCGGGCGAAAATCCGTGCGAAACTCCGCGCGAAATTTTGAGTGAAATTCCGGGCAAAATTTCGCGCAAAATTCCAAGGGAAATGCCAAATTAAATTCCGAGTGAAATTCCGTGCGAAATTCCGTACAAAATTCCCAGCAAAATTGTGCGAGAGATTCCGTGTAAAATTCCGCGTGAAATTCCGTGCGGAATTTTGCATGAGATTTCGTGCGAAATTCCGCCGAAAATTCCTTGCGACATTTTGTGCAAAATTCCGTGCAAAATTTCGTGAGAGATTCCAAGCGAAAATCCGTGCGAATTTCATGCGAAACTCCTCGTGAAATTTCGAATGCAATCCCGGGCGCATTTTTGCGTAATTTTGAGTGAAATTCCGGGCAAAATTTCGCGCAAAATTCCAAGGGAAATGCCAAATTAAATTCCGAGTGAAATTCCGTGCGAAATTCCGTACAAAATTCCCAGCAAAATTGTGCGAGAGATTCCGTGTAAAATTCCGCGTGAAATTTCGCGTGAAATTCCGTACGAAATTTTGCATGAGATTTCGTGCGAAATTCCGCCGAAAATTCCTTGCGACATTTTGTGCAAAATTCCGTGCAAAATTTCGTGAGAGATTCCAAGCGAAAATCCGTGCGAATTTCATGCGAAACTCCTCGTGAAATTTCGAATGCAATCCCGGGCGCATTTTTGCGTAAAGTTCCATGCGAAATTCCGCGTTAAATTTCAAGTGAAATTTCGAGTGAAATTCCGCGCGAAATTCCGTGCAAAATTCCCAGCAAAATTGTGCGTGAAATTCCGTGAAATTTTCAACAGAATTTGTTCTGTTTTCTGTATCAGTGCTGCCTCGCGCACCCCGACACCTAGTTCCTGGAACTACTTCTACGATCCCACACTGCTGCAACCTCCTAGGAAAATTCCGCGCGGCTTGCTGTATAGCTTCGGATGCTCCATTGATCGTGACATAGCTCCGGTCGTTACTACTTGTTGGAGCACCACATGTTGGAACATGACGGATAATTGACGAACTTTATTTTGGAACAGAAAACTGGTTTGTGCTCGAGCGGGAACGGACAGAGGAATCAATACGATTCCGCAAAGTCGTTCACAAAGTTAATATCTAAGATTTAAGATTCTAGAATTTAGATTTAAAAATTCTTTAAAATACATATTTTTTCCGAGATGAGTTACTTTGATTGTTTTTTTCTCCAATTCTGCTCATCCGACTCCAAGTTTTCTTTCGCAATTGACAAGGATGGATTAACGGAAATAAATGAAGGTGATCTAAGAAGTCTTCGTATGCCAAGGACAAGCGGCCATAAATCGAATTACCTGGATATGGCTTCTTAATATGGCAAAAAAATCGTCTATGCACCTTATGTACATTTCTTTCTAGATTGCCAATATTATAGAGTTTCAACGATATCAGTGTCCCACTAAACGATTGCGAACGGTAAAGCTTTCCTTCTTCATCTCGTTTTTTCCCAAATCCCAAAAATAGAAAAACGTCGAACATAAATATTGACACAACCCATTAATTCCAATATGCCCAACCAACCGACAAAAGCAGCTTCGAGCAGATCGACCCTTATGCTTAAAATTATGAACCCCTTCCAATAAATTCAACCTGAAACCGAACGTCCGAGACACTTGCAAACTTGCAACCGGTTATCAGCCAAAGTACAAATTAACAGAAAATCCCGAACCCCGACCCGGCCATCCCCTGTCTGTTGTTTCGCGCTCCATAACCACCAATCCAGGCGGCACTTTGCCAGGAAGCCACATCTCTTCCCGGATCGACCCGGCGGCGGCGTCGCTCGTCCCTCGTGTCATGATGGCTCTCATTCGACCACCAACGACCGAAGAGGAACTAACGTCACCGCCACAACCGGTTCGTTCGGGGGCAATCAAGACATTCATCTTACGGACTTGACCGTATGGTGGGGTGGGGGTGTGCGAGGAGGACGAATTAATTGTGCCAAAGTTTGCCGTTGCTTTTCGCCTTCCGGAGATGCTTTCGCGGCTTGCCATTGTATCCTTCAGCCGAACATTCAGTCGATGAGGACGACGACGACGAAGATTCGCCGGACGAAATATCTTGAGAAGAGCTTCAATTTCATTAAACTTCAGCGAACCGCAGCCCGATGGTTGGTTGTGAGCTTTGCGAAATGAGGTTTCAACCCGAATTCCCGGCTCCGATCAATTTCCTCGGTCGGTTGCTATCTGTGAGGGGGTTGGAGGATGTGCGTGTGTATCAGTATAGGATACATCTCAATTTGGGTAATCGTTCGAGGAGTCTACATAGCTGCCAGTCAGATTTGTGTTTGCTGTTAGACAATGGCTTGATTATGTTCGTAATTAGGGACACACTGACATGGACAGAAATATTTCTATGCTCGAAAAGGATGCGATTAAGATGATTTAGGAGTCAGAGTCAATGGGGTGCAGTTCATAAATTTTTGATTTATTAAATCGTGTACAATGTATGAGTTGGGAAGTTTAGTTGGGAAAGAGCAGAAAATAATTCACGAACTCGCTTGTAGTTCCTAAAGACTCGACAAAGAAAGACGAACTGAAGCATCGGAGAAGTTTTACAGTTTACTACCTAGAAGAGTAATAAACTAGTTCTATAAAAAAAACTTGCTAACCTGGTGCCGCAAATCATTTTCTTGCAGGGCTGCAACGGAACTGGGTGCTCTAGATGACAGCCCATATACTTCACCCGTATGTTTCTACATGCAGTTAAGAATCTGCAAAAATCATAAACGGAATCGTTGAGAAAAAAGGAAAACAATCAATAAACACCCCACAAAATAAAGTGCCCATTAACCACGTAACGAGACTTTTTCTTCATGAATAAAATAAACGCTTAAATCCAGTTACCTTTTGAACTACGGCTTGAACCGCCCAAGCACCGGAATTGCCACTAAAGCGAAATGGTTCACGAAGTCAAATCCAGTCACCCCGTCCGCAAGGCCCCGATAAACCGGAACGCGAACTCACTTTCCCAAAATTGCCGCCACGAATGAATAAGAATGAATTGATAATATAATAATGATTACGGGCGTTACGTGACAAACCAGCGAGGAGCAGCAGGCGGCGGCCCTACGTAAATGTAGGCCATTTTGCACCTTCAGTTGCGGTACTCAAAGTGATATATTGCGGCTAGACGACGACAAGGACGACGCCGCCGTGATGTTGAGCCGAATGAGAAAGTTTTGCGCTGCTCGAGCTGAGTTGGGCGACTGTTTGGCGGTTCTCGGGTATGGCCTGGTCATGAATTCGACGAGCCGAAAAACAGGAACAGAATATAGACCGACCTACTCTCGTCGTTGGCCCGAATGGGAAAATAACATTTGTCGGTCTCACACGCAAACCTTCGGTTGCCGTTGGTTTGGTTAATGAGCTAATTTGGGGATAATATTTTGCCGAAGTTAAATTGGATGTTGGTCGTCGTCTTACGGAATGTGTACTGATACCGTTGACACTGTATAATGTTGGCAATCCAGCAGAGAAGTACACGAGGTGTTTAAATGGCTCTATTGCTACATTAAGAAGCCATATCCAGGTAATTCGGTTTATGGCCGTTCGTTAACAGTCCTTGGGATACGAAGACTTCCTAGATCACCTTAATTTATGCAAATCCATCTTTCTCGATTGCGAAAGAAAACTTGAATTTGGTGGAGCAGATTTGGATAAAAAAAAAACAATCAAGTCAGCTCGTCTCAGTTAACCAAAAAAAATCCTACTAATTGTCCTTGTTTTTGATATACTTTCTATATGAAAATCCAGTTAACAAATTTTCTATTGCGATTAGAGCTATGTTCACCTGTTAAAACATGTTATGATATGTCTAAGGAACAACTTTTGATGATATGTGGGCATGTAGGGCCTATTAACTCAGAGTGTAACTGATCTTTCTATGGTAACATAGCAAAAACACGATTTTTGATTGGAGACACCTCTCAATCATGTCCAAATTAAGTCCCTTTTGGCGAAAGTTCTTAAATTCACACCTAAAACAAAAATTTGAGCTGACCCATGTATATTTCAAAACTTTTTTAAACTTTGGAGAGGTCTACTGTGCTCCGTATGGGAACTCACTGCACGCAGCTCACCTGAGTTTGAACTCGCACTACCGCATATAGTGTGTTAGACTGTTTGCCACCACCGGCAGATCGGCCAGAAAAAAAATAACCTTTCAAGATGTACTCAGTTCATTTTGCGTTTTTGACGATACTTGGACATCGCCAACGTCCATGATTGTGGAAACCTGCAGGAAGTTCTAGCTAAGTTAGAAGCACGGTTGTGTAATGAAGGTTCCAATTAGCATATTGTGGAGAGATGGGAGGGCGTCCATCATCCAGACATCAAGGCTTGTGATGCCACATGCCGCGAAAAACTGGAGCCACGCAGGACACGGCGTCCAGCTTACTGGCGAAAGAAGAAGGAGCAAGCTCGGACGATCCGCTAGTGACTAACGATGAGCTCTCAGAAGCATCAAAGCTACTGGAATGAAAGAAAGCCCCCGGTCCGGGGGGAATACCAAACGTGGTGCTAAAAGCTGCGATCCTGACATACCCGGACATGTTCAGGATGGTGCTGCAGAAGTGTCTAGATGAAGGCAACTTTCCCGAAATGTGGAAGGTACAAAAGATGGCGTTGCTGCCAAAACCAGAAAAGCCACCGGGCGGTCCGGCCTCATATTTGCCTGTATGTTTGCTGGATACACTCTGAAAATCTTGTAACGAATTATCCTTAACAGGTCGGCGAAATTCACGGGAGGCGAGGGCGGACTGTCCAAGATGCAGTCCGGATTCCGCAAAGTAGCTTCGGCAGTGGATGCAATTCGGACAGTGCTCGAGAGTGCTGAGAAGGCATCTAAACATAAGCGAAGACCAGATCGGTACCGCGCGGTAACAGAATGAGGGTTCCCGACCATCTATACCAAATCCTGAAGAGCTACTTCCATAGCGGAGTGCTGCTGTACGAGACGAGCGAAGGGTAGAAGTCAATGCGAGTCACAGCGGGCGTTTCTCAGGGCTCCATTCTCGGTCCAACTCTTTGGAACGGGATGTACCATGGAGTCCTAGTACTGCGGCTGCCCGGGAAAGTGAAAATCGTGGGTTTCGCAGACGACGTGTCACTAACGGCGATGGGTGAGACACTTGAAAAAGTGGAGGTGTCGGTGACGGAGACAATAGACGCGATCGATACCTGGATGAACGGAGAAACTCCGCCGACGACGGTGTAGACTAGGTCCACCGCCAGAGACCAGTTAGTAGTACGCGTAGTAGCACCGAGTTTGGGTCGTGGGGGTACCAGTGAACCGGACGTCAAGCTTCTCAGGAGTCGCCGGATCGACCTCAACACCCTACCGGGTAGCTCGTGTGTAGGCTAGATCCACCGCCGGGGAGCAGACAGCGGCGACCGGGTCGCTGGGCGCCAGTGAACCGGAAGGTACGCTCCATTCGGAATCGCTGGATGGACCTCGGCACCTACTGGCTGGCCCGTTGAGTAGGCTAGATCCACCGCCGGGGACTAGATCGAGTAGATCGGGACGAATCTGGGGGTTAAATGGCTGACGGAAATGAACATCGGTATCGGGACAAATTAACCGCTCGGCTTCGGAAGAGCCTCTCTCGCCGGGGAATTCCCCGTCGGAGTAGGCTAGGTCCACCGTCGGGAACTAGACCGAGTAGTTCGCACACAAGTAAGAGCGGGGGGTTGAATGGTTCATCGGGGAAGTTGAGCGAAATTAAACGAGAGGGAACCAAAGGGCTCAAGAAATTGTGGTGCTTAAACCAAAAAAAATCGGTATCGGGAGAACTTCCTTCGCCGAGGAACTCTCCGTCGGCGTAAACTAGATTCACCGCCGGGGACTAGACTGAGTAGACCGCGACTAGACACCACCAGTTGCGGGTTGTCGGAGCGCCAGCGAACCTGTTTCACCGGAATCGCCGAACTGACCTCGACACCTAGCTGGTTGGCTCGGTGTCGGAAGAGCCTCTCTCGCCGGGGAATTCTCCGTCGGAGTAGGCTAGGTCCACCATCGGGAACTAGACCGAGTAGTTCGCGAACAAGGCGGGGGGCTCAACGAGTAAATGGCGCTGAATGG
The DNA here is from genome assembly GCF_030247195.1 of Topomyia yanbarensis. Classification (NCBI taxonomy): domain Eukaryota; kingdom Metazoa; phylum Arthropoda; class Insecta; order Diptera; family Culicidae; genus Topomyia; species Topomyia yanbarensis. Next base: position 188,008,146 of record NC_080670.1, read on the forward strand.
TGCGAGAAGAGAGTTGCGGTGCTAACTGGCACAAGGGAGCCGAAGGGCTCGGTGAATTAGACAATCTGAAATTTGCCGCCCAGATTGTCTTAGTAGGGAAGGAGCACTAAGTCTCGACTCACAGCACGCTTTCCGACTGCCATGCAGAAATTGCTAGTCTGAGTGGATGGCGGAGAACTGGTGGTGTGTTGAGGAGTGGTTCTGTAACTCAGCTGAAGGAATGAACTACTAGGTAGTCGAATAAGAGTGGGTGCTATGCACATAAAAAACCCCTCCGCGAAGTAATGCCGAAAGGTAGTGCCGGGGAGAAATCAGGTTCTGGGCCAAAGCAGTGGTTTTTATCGGGTCGAGTGATGGCAGCCCGTTCCCTGAGACATTAGGATTTTTGTATATTTTTTCCGTCTCAGGGCTTTCTTGAAAGTTTCTCAAAGCTCTCTAAAAAAATAGACATTTCCGATCTCGACGAACTGAATCGAATGGCTCTCCGGGCCTCGATTAAAAATTGATTTTTAGAGTGATTGCTTTGCATTTCTTTATTTTAGAGAGGCAAAACTGTTTAAAAACTTCTTGCCAAGCTGTTTAAAAACTTCTTCTAAGCGACATTCTGAATGTAAAGCAGTATTGTAATCGAATATGTTGCCAAAGGCGATTCTCAAATAGCATTTAAAATGACTTCAAATGTAATGCTTATCAGGTGCGCTTTACAACGCATTTAGCATGGTTATTGGTTACCTGGATAGTTTCTTTCTCGGTGGGGAGAACTGGTCACGTTTACCCTCTGCTGTTTGTTGATCGCTCCGTCTGCCTTCTGCCTCGCTCGAGTTTACGTCCATGTCATCGTCGCTAGAGCAGCTTTGGTTTTCGCTGCCAAATGTTTAGTGCTTTTTGTGTTTTCGAGTATTTCTGTTGTAGCCGTGTTCTTTTTTGTGTATTACCTCCCTGGGTATGTTAGCTATTGGCTTGGCGATACCGTGGAATATTGTTTGGCTGGCTGACTGTGGTGTATCAGCAGATGTCGAAGGTTTTTTATTAGTGTTTTGTTGTAGTATATGCATTTTCTTTAGATGTTTTGGCGCAATGCTCTGTCGGGTTACAAAACTGGTACGTGGACATCTGCCCGGACTATGTGAATAATGTTCTTTGGATATAGTTAACACCTTGAAATGATCTGCCCACGAAAGTTAAGTAAGAAGACGCATTTGCACCACCCGAACAATATTGAGAATGCCAGAGAAAAAGTTTCTCCAAATGGTGTTTGTGATTCCACTACTCCAGACTTCGACATGAAACTTGTAATAAAATCCGTGCTACTACGAGGTGCCAAATCGTGTAGGCGAATTTCCTTCAGATCAGTGTCCATTTTCACGAGGATCTTGGTTTTGACGTTTTCATATTCAACGTCGTGTTCACGTTGTTCTTCGCTACAAAGTTTTCTACATCGGCTAAGAAGTAAAACGTTATTAGTACAACTTGTCTCGTGTGATGTAGTTGTATGTGTGAAATTTCTATGAGTACTATTTTCATTTTCACCTCAATTAACTGATTTACCACGCGCACCGTAGATAGGGTCTGCGTTAATTCAATTGTGGTTGTGTTTTCCCGTAATCGGCGTAATTTATTTTAAGATTCACTCATTTCACTCACAGTTTTGGGCAACGGGACTTTGCTGTGTCTATAGTTTAAACGTACGGAACGGTGCGGGTAGATTTTTTTGTTTTTATGCTGTTCACACAGTGCGCTTTTTAATTTTTATATATGCGAGATGAGGTAGAAGACTGTTGTTTGTTAATCTTATATCGATCAACAGGCTCTCTAACCCCAAATGATGTTATATAAACAAACAATTAATAAAACAATCTATCAAAGTTATCAGATCCATTGAAAGGAAATCGTAGGCGCAGAATTTAGCGTGACACATTAAAGTCGAAAGCTGAGTTGATCCGGTCTTTTGTAGGCCAGTGAAGAATCCATGCATTCTATGATTAGTGCGTCGAAATGATAATGCATTGCTTCAGGCGCAAATTTTATGTAAATCTGTTCCAAAGTGACTTTGCAAAATGTCAGAAATAAACAATGCCCTCGCATGTATTCCATCGAACAAACAGGAGAGTCAACTGACTCCGATTTTCGTAGCTGTAGAGATGGGCAGCATTGGCAACATACGGTACGCAAAACGTAAAAATCGACATTGCCCAAGCTGAATTCTCTCTCTCTCTGATGGTACATCAATTTGTGACGGTCTGAGACGGCTGTTCTTAAAGAAATCTATACTCTTCAATTAAACGAATGAGGCGTAAAATCCTGAGATCCACGAAGCACAGACGTGGACTCTTCAGCACTAGATGCACGTCATTGAAATAAAGCAGAAACATCAACGGTTCCTAGTGGCTTACTTGGGGTATTACTGAAGTAGAACAGGGATTCCATTAGAAAGCGGCCAATCGCCGATTCAAACAAAACTTTGCAGTTGTATGAATCTCCGTGTTTTCCTCTGGCAATCAAAACATTTAGGCACAAGAGCAATTTTTCAAAATGGCGTAGAAGTTTTTGCATGCATTACTTTAAAAAAAAAAGATTTCTATCATCGTATTTTTCACAGCAAAACCATTCGAGAATAAATTAAAGGGAATAAATATTTCTTCACGGAAAAAATACACTGAAAAAATGCACGTTTTTCAAAAACGAAAATTTATGTTAAAAATGAAATTACAAAAAGCCATTTTTAAAATTTTAGTGATAGTTTTCTAGAGATTTGGAATTGTGCGAATAGTTTTGACTGTCAATTTGCATGAAATTTTAAAACAAAATTATCATCAGAAAACTTTTTTGATGATAGTTTAGCCAGTACGCAATTTATTTAAAATGTTTCCTTTCTCCTTAGGTTTTGATTGACGATAGCTAAAAAAATATAAAAAAAATTGTTTCTTGTAGATTATTGTTTAACATAAATTTTTGCATTTGTCAAAAAAAATCAAAACTTTTTTCCTGTGTGTATTTTTTTCGTGGAGAAATATTCATTCTCTGTAACTCATTCTCGGTTAGTTTCTCTTTATAAAATACTGCTATCGAACAATATTTTTTTTGAAAACGATGCATGCAAAAACTACTACGCCTTTTTAAAAAATTGCCCTGGAGTTAAATTGACTGTGGACACTTCCGGCTTCAGATGATTTTTGGGGATGACAATGAATTTCTTTTTTCTTCGCGTTGAGAAAATTGAGTGGCTCACTAGGCTTATTCTTCAGCGTACAAGCGTTGCAACTGGCTATGTTGACGCCATCACGACCCATATTTGCTGATGAGGGACACGGCAGCTTGACACTATTCATTGCTGGTTTGGCAAATACGCAGCATGACGATGACCTCAGACATGAGAAACACTAATGCCCGGGGCTTTGAGTGGGAACTAACTGGTTTTACCGACGGGCAAATAATAATCCTGAGTCAGCTGCAGCAGTGAGGCGAGGCTGAGCTGGAAAGCGCATCTGAAAGGAGGAGAGTCATTACAGGAACGCGGTTGTTCTAAATTTGGTACCGCTCGGTGCAGCAGAGAAAAGTCGGATACTGTGCTAGACGGAAGGCCGGGTGAATGCCGATAGAATTCGCACGTTTCTTACAGGGGCAGTTGGAGACACTATGGCTACCACTTTCAACATTTTAAAACGGACCTGCTTATTTACGTTGAAAAGAACGATAGCAATTTTCTTAATCGATGGTTTAAACAAAGATTTTTTCAAATTTCGAAGGATTCGGTTGATTAATACCATTTTCATTCAATGGCATCTCATCTGTAATGGCAACTGTCGGGCCAGAGTGTCACCAGATTTTCGTGTTACTTAATTACGAGCAAATTTCGCTTCTAAGAATAATACTCCGAGTAAAGGTGACCATTTGTGGGCGCTCCAGTGATGGCACCCTTAGTTACTACAACTTTAGATACTTTGCCAAATCATCAACTTGCGAGTGAATCTATGTTCAAAGTTAAATTTGAACTTACCCCAAGACTTACCCCGAACATCTCTGAGCACTTGGCAAGGCTAATTTTAAACTAAATACAGTTTCTTTTTGGGCCATCGCCTATGTGGTAGTCAAGACAGCTACTGTAACTGATGAGACTGAGTCTAAACGTAATCATATATTAACTTACAGTGTAATAATAATGATACCTTAAAACATATGAAAACCATTGTCATCAATCGTGTAACCCCACTTTGCGAGATGAGTATCGATAAAAGTAAAAGCCATCCTTTATCGTCACGGACAGTTATTTTGCACCTGCTATAGGAACTATCCAAACAACCTACAGAAAATAGGATCAACCTACCTTTGGGATTTTAAATTGAACTCTCTTATCAGCTTAGCGTGCTTTCACTCAACTCGTATCGTAGCGAAACTACGTGTCTGTTAGCTGCTGTGTAGTCCTTCGGCTCCTATATCGCCCATCTCCCCCACCTACCCGTCGGCGATATCGAAGCAGAGAACCAACCGGAAAGCTACCGGCTGATGGATGCTGGCTGGGTTAGGTTTGATGGTGGTTTTGAAACTGTTTCACTGTTCGGCTTTTGCGTTTGAGTTTTTGTTTTTTATTCACTCTTCTCATGTTCAATGCCCGAGCCCATTTCGATGAGACGTGATGTGGCTTGTTGTAGAGTCTACCATCGGAATACCCAATAGTTCGACCACGGCGGCCCGCCCGAAGCTGCTCGTGTATTGCGGCAGTAGTTCCACAGTAGCCACGACCAACCACCCGCTGTTTCGCCACCCAGCCCCCCCCCATTCATCGGTCGTCGTGGCCATGCAGGGACACGCTGACACGCAGTAGTCCACCGCGGGAGATGCTCTGCTGTTGACGTTATGGTTGACTGTTTCTGTGAATTTTCACGATTGACGGGGCACTTGCCCGGGAAGCTGTCCCGCCAAACCTGGACTAGATGTACGTCTGTTCGCAGGAGTTCTGACGCACTTGCTGAATTCCGTGCAGGGAGCAGGTCGAGTAGCAGCGTCTCGATGCGAATCTCTGCAAAAAAAAAGAAGACGCAACACATTCCGTTTCGCGGAACAGAGAAAAGAAAAGAAAAAAAAAATGGAAAATAAAATGTAAGTTGAGCTCATCCTCGAATTTGGGTTGCTGGGGTTTTTTTTGTCGGCAGACAGCCTGAGCAGTGTCAGAAGCTATGTATGAGCTGTGGTTTCATGTGCAGTAGGCAGGTGAACAGAGATGCATTGACAGTCACAAGCACACACACATGAATATATTTGAGAAGGATAGACAGCGGGGCATGGGTGCGTGATGAACACAGATTGTTTCTAGATGCTGATATGAACCGATCTGTTCTGGTGGGGGTGGTTTGGTTGGGTGCTAATGGACGCCGCTCGATGGACTTCGATTGCCGGTGGTGGTGTCGGGTGGTGGTGGTGGTTAAGGTTTTGCCAGGAGAACATTCACAGCATACACATTCACAGATATTCGGAGCTTAGTTTCGAAAGGAGTTGAGTGGAAACAGCTAAAAGTAAAGAAAGGTGATAAAATAGAAGCGTGTTGCAAAAATATACGGTCACAGTCGACAGGCGGTGAGGTCGTTGTGTTTTATTGTGTGCCGGAAGAAGCAAGTGTGCCTTTTAAGGTAAGGTGAGAGGTTCATAACATAATACAAGCGATGTAATATTAGAATGCAGTCGTAAGAACGAACGTCAACGCTTCTAGCCGACGGTTGTTGTTGTTGTTTTTTTGCTTTTATGAGGTCGCCACCGGATGGAAAGGTAAACAATTTGTGGCTTGCAATAAATAGCACTGTAACTTTCTTGAAGACGGAAACTTGTGGCATGGCTGGAAAATAAACCTTTCCGGTTTGGAATTAATTTTGTTTCGTATGGAATCCTATACGTGCGATATTTCCTCCACCACTTGTGTCGAGTTCCCTCTGTGAAAAATTTAGCAACACAACGTCGTCGACACCTGAAATGTATTACCTTGATAATTACCTGCAGTGACACCTATGTGACTATTTTATAACCCCTTGATAATATTCTTTTTTTCGTTTTGACTTATAAATGTGCCCAAGAATAAAATAGTTGTGTTTAACACAACCGCGTGTCAATTGATTCTAGTCAATCATGTCGAATGGTCCTAAATGCAAATGACAGTTTCTCTTTGTTTACTTTCTCTTTGCTAACAACTCCGCTGTTTATACATTTGTTGCTTAACTCTTAGCCTAATGTGCTAGTCGAAGACAGAGTTTTTCGATATACTGAAACAATATTCAGAAGTGTTATGATGACACCGTATTAATCGAAAGAGAAAGTAAACAAAGAGTGGCTCTCATTTGCACATAGGGCCATTTGACATGTTTGTCTAGAATTGTTCCGTACACGGTTAAATAAAACAACCTGCAGAATAAGTTCTTTTAACTTACTTTTGAGTTGTGCGTAGCTTTCGCACTTATTAGTGTTGTCAAAAACAAAAAGAGAGATTCGACTCAGTCGAGGTCTTTCGTGGAGGAAGGTACTTTTGAGTTGTTTGGGGTGAACTCAAAATTAGGTAAATTCAACTTAAATTTGAGTATAAAAACCTATCAATGAGTTGTAATTTTTGCCGTGGTTAAATGGAAACTACCTTCAACACGGTTTACCTAATTTTAAGTTCCCCCACGATACCACGAGATTGAGTCACAGGAACTCAATTTTAGGTAGTTTTTCGTTTCCGTGTATAGTCCATTTTGAGCAATATGGTCGCTCCATCAGGGGCAGGGTTGTTAACGTTGGATTCAACTTTACCGCCGATTACCGGCATTGAATTTCACGTTAATTACATCGTCATCGTTAACTTAGGGGCAGATAACTCAAAGAATGTTTGAGTTTTGCATCAAATTAGAAAAAAAAATGTATTTAATTTCCATTTTTGTATCAACTTTACACTCCCTCGCAGAAAAGCTTGTTAAACAAACGTTCTACGCTGATCAACTTTTTTCGACATTTTGTTGAATGTAGGGCTAGTTTTTTTCGGCAGGGTTTTGACATCTTACACGCAACGCAAAATACATTAGGGTTTTCGATTTTGATGAAAAAAAAACGCATTTAATTTCGCTGATATTTAAAAATGCATCACAAGTGATCTGCATCTAGTCGTCTCGTCAACGCACTTCGTTGTATTCAACGTTAGCGTTATCGGAATTCTATCTGAAGCGCTTTTTTCGTCAGGGAAATTATTTAGTATTTTCACATGAAGTTTAATTTTATGTTAAGTAATATTTAGGTATCCATTAAATTTTATTAAAAGTGGAGATTCTGAGGTTAGTTGTTCCAGCATTTTTAACGTTTATAAGAACCTAATGGAACAAATCTAAATCGCGCAATCTAGGTGACCAGTATATGTCTCCTTTTTTCAATTTGACATGCCTTCGTGCCCCCATGTTTCCGCAGTTGAGTGGAAGGGGTGCGTCGTACTATTGAATCTGGTTGAGTAGTCTTAAAACTAGTGGCCGCCCCTGGCACTATTAAATTTAATTGCCTGCGTGAAATTTTGGGCAATATTCCGTGTGAAATTCCATTCTAAATTACGTGTGAAATTCCTGCTAAATTTCGTGCGAAATTCCATGCGAAACTTTGTGTAAAATTCCGTGCGAAAATCCGCGCGAAATTTCGTGCAAAATTCCGTGAGAAATTTCGTGCGAAATTCCGTGCGTAATTCCGTGCGAAATTCCGTGTCAAATTCCGAGCGAAATTCCGTGCGAAATTCAGTGCGAAATTGCGTGTGTAATTCCGTGCGAATTTCGTGATTATTTCGGTGTGAAATTCCGCGCGAAATATCGTGCCAAATTCCATACGAAATTACGCGCGAAATTTCGTGCGAAATTCCGTACGAAATTCCAAGCGAAATTTAGCGCAAAATTCCATGCAAAATTTCTCGCGGAATGTCGTGCGTAATTTCGTGTGTAATTCCTTGCGAAATTTCGTTCGTCATTCCGTGCGAAAATTTGGAAGAAATTCCGGGCGAAATCTCGTACAAAGTTCGGTGCATAATTTCGGGGGAAACACTGCGCGAAATTTCGTGCGCAATTTCATGCGTAATTTAGTGCGAGATTCCGCGCGAAATTTCGAGCGAAATTCCGGGCAAAATTCCGTGCGAAAATCCTCGCGAAATTTCGTGCAAAATTCCGTGAGAAATTTCGTGCGAAATTCCGTACGAAATGACGCGCGAAATTTCTTGCGAAATTCCATACGAAATTCCAAGCGAAATTAGAGCAAAATTATGTGCAAAATTTCACGCGAAATTTCGTGCAAAATTCCGTGCCTAATTCCGTGTCAAATTCCGAGCGAAATTCCGCGCGAAATTCAGGGCGAAATTGCGTGTGTAATTCCGTGCGTAATTCCGTGCGAATTTCGTGATTATTTCGGTGCGAAATTTCGTGCGATATTCCGTGCAAAATTCCACACAAAATTACGCGCTAAATTTCGTGCAAAATTCCGTACGAAATTCCAAGTGAAATTTAGCGCTAAATTCCGTGCAAAATTTCACGCGGAATGTCGTGCGAAATTTCGTGCGTAAATTCGTGCGTAATTCCTTGCGAAATTTCGTTCGACATTCCGTGCATAATTTCAGGCGAAAGCACGCACGAAGTTCCGTGCATAATTTCGGGGGAAATTCCGCGCAAAATTGCGTGCGAAATTTCGTGCGTAATTCCGTATGAAATTCCGCGCGAAACTTCGTACGTAATTTCATGCGAAATTTAGTGCGAGATTCCGCGCGAAATTCCGGGCAAAATTCCGTACGAAAATCCGAGCGAAATTTCGTGCAAAATTCCGTGTTAAATTCCGAGCGACATTCCGCGCGAAATTCAGTGCGAAATTGCGTGTGTAAATCCGTGCGTAATTCCGTGCGAATTTGGTGATTATTCCGGTGCGAAATTCCGGGCGAAATTTCGTGCAAAATTCCGTACGAAATTCCAAGTGAAATTTAGCGCAAAATTCCGTGCAAAATTTCACGCGAAATGTCGTGCGAAATTCCATACGAAATTTCGTGCAAAATTTCATTCGTTATTCCGCGTAAAATTTCGTGGGTAATTCCTTGCGAAATTTCGTTCGACATTCCGTGCGAAATTCCGAGCGAAATCTCACACGAAGTTCCGTGAATAACTTCAGGGGAAATTCCGCACGAAATTGCGTGCGCAATTCCGTATGAAATTCCCTATGAAATTATGCGTAATTTCATGCGAAATTTAATGCGAAATTCCGCGTAAAATTTCGTGTGAAATTCCGCGCAAAATTCCGTGCGAAATTCCGTGCGTGATTTCGTGCGTAACTCCATGCGAAATCTCGGGCGAAGTTCCGTGCAAAATCTCGGGAGAAATTCCGCGCGAATTTTCGTGCGTAATTCCGTGCGAAATTTAGTGCGAGATTCCGCGCGAAATTCCGGACGAAATTTCGCTGCGAATTTTGTGCGAAATTCCATGCAAATTTCGAGCGAAATTTTATGCAAATTTCCGTACGAAATTGCGCGAAATTCCGTACGAAATTCAGTGCGAAATTCTACTATATTCCGGCGAGATTTCGCACGGAGTTTCGCTCAGAATTTTGCACGGAATTTCGCAAGCAATTTCACACTGAATTTCGCACGAAATTTCGCACGGAATTTCGAACTTAATCTCGCCCAGAATTTCGCACGAAACTCCGCACTATATTTTGAGTGGAATTTCATGCGAAATTTCGAGCGAAATTCCGTTCGAAATTCCACGAGAAATTTCGTGTGAAATTCTGCGCTAAAATCCGCGCAAAATTTCGTTCGAAACTCCGTGCAAAATTTCGAACGAAACTCAATGCGAAATTTCGCGCGAAATTACGTGCTAAATTTGGTGTGAAATTCCGTGCGAAATTCCGCGCAACATATAGCGCGAATTCTGCGCAAAATTTCGCCCGAAATTCCGTGCGAAATTTAGTGCTAAATTCCGAGCGAGACTTCGTGCGACAGATTATCGTAAGGAATTTCGCACGAATTTTCGTATGAAATTTCGCACGAAATTTCGCTCGCTTTCATTCGAAATTCCACTCAAAATATAGTGCGGAGAACGAAACTCCATGCGAAATTCCGAGCGAAATTTTCGTGCAACATATGGTGCGAAATTCCGTGTAATATTTCGAGCGAAATTCAGTCCGAGATTTCGTGCAAAACTCTGTGCGAAATTCCGCGCAAAATTTCGTCCGAAATTCCGTGCGAAATTTCGAGTGAAATTTAATGCTAAATTCCGTGCGAGAATTTCGCTTGAAATTTCGCATTAAATTTCGCACGAAATTTTGCATGGAATTTCGCGCGGACTTTCAAACTGACTTTCGCTCGAAATTTCGCACAGAATTTCAGACGAAATTTTGCGAGGAATTTCGCACGAATCTCGCTCGCAATTTCGCTGGAAATTTTGTACGGGATTTCGCACCATATGTTGCGGGGAATTTCGCACGGAACTTCGCTTGAAATTTCGCAGGATATTTTGCACTGAATTTCAAACGAAATTTCACTCGAAATTTCATGCGAAATTCCACTCAAAATATAGTGCGAAGTTTCGTGCGGAATTCCGTGAATTTCGCAGGGAATTTCGGATGAAATTTAACACGGAATTTCGCGAGGAATTTTGCACGAAATTTCGCAATGAATTTCGCACGAATTTTCGCACTACATTTCACAGACTTTCGCTCGAAATTTCGCATTATTTTAAGTGGAATTTCGAGCGAAATTTCAAGCGAAATTCATTGCGAAATTTCGTGCGAAATTCCTTGCGAAATTTCGCGTGAATGTCTAGCAAAATTTCGTCCGAAACTCCGTGTAAAATTTCGAACGAAACTGTGAATTTCGAACTAAATCTCGCCCAGAATTTCGCACGAAACTCCGTACTATATTTTGAGTGGAATTTCGCTCGAAATTTCGTACGAAATTTCACACAGAATTTCGCTCGGAGTTTCGCTCAGAATTTTGCACGGAATTTCGCATGGAACTTCGCGCAGAATTTCGGAATGTAGCACGGAATTTCGCAAGGAATTTCGCACGAAATTTCGCACTGAATTTCGCACGAAATTTCGCACGAAACTGCGCACTATATTTTGAGTGGAATTTCGCTCGAAATTTCGTACGAAACTTCGCACGGAATTTCGCACAGTATTTCGCTCGGAGTTTCGCTCAGAATTTTGCACGGAATTTCGCATGGAATTTCGGACGAAATTTCGCGCAGAATTTTGGAATGTAGCAGGGAATTTCGCACTGAATTTCGCACGAAACTCCGCACTATATTTTGAGTGGAATTTCATGCGAAATTTCGAGCGAAATTCCGTTCGGACTTTCCACGCAAAATTCCGCGCAAAATTCCATGCAAAATTTAGTGCGAAATTCCGTGCGAGCGAATTTCCGCGCAATATATAGTGCGAACTCTGGGCAAAATTTCGCCCGAAATTCCGTGCGAAATTTAGAGTGAAATTTAGTGCTAAATTCAGTGCGAAATTCTGTGCGAGACATCGTGCGACGGAATATCGCAAGGAATTTTGCTCGAAATTTCGCATTAAATTTCGCACGGAATTTCGCTCGATATTTCGCACGTGCGAAATTTCGTGCGAAAATTCATGCGAAATATCGTGCGAAATTCCGTGTGAAGTTTCGAGCGAAATTCCGTGCTAAATTCCGTGTGACATGGCGCGCAAAATTTCGTCCGAAATTTTATGCGAAATTCAGAATTAAATTCCGGGTGAAATTCCACGCGAAATTCTTTGCGAAATTGCAAATTTCGCTCGGAATTGCGCAAGGAATTTTGACCTAAATCTCGCGCGAAATTTCGCACGAATTTTCGCGCTATATTTTGCACGGACTTTTGCTCGAAATATCGCATGGAATCTCGCACAAAACTCCTCACTATATTTTGAGTGGGTTTTCGCATGAAATTTCAAGCGAAATTTGCTACGAAATTCAATGCGAAATATCGTGCAAAATTTCTTGCGAAATTTTGAGCGAAATTTCGCGCGAAATTCCGTGTTAAATTCCGTGCAAAACTTCGTTCGAAACACCGTGCAAAATTTCGAACGAAATGCCATGGCGAATTTCGTGTAAAATTTCGTGCGAAATTCCGTGCGAAAGTTTGAGCGAAACTCTGTGTGAAATTCCGTGCGAAATCTCGCCGGAATTTCTCTCGGAATTTTGCGCGCAATTTCGCACGGAATTTCACATAAAATTTCGCACGGAATTTCACCTAAAATTTCACACGGAATTTCCCACAGAACTTCGAGAGTAATTTTGCACGGAGCTTCGCACGAAATTTCACGCGGAATCTCGCACTAATTTTCGTACGGAATTACGCTCAGAATTTCGCATGGAATTTTTTACGGAAACTCACACGAAATTTCGCGCGGAAATTCGCACGGAATTTCGCATGAAATTTCTCATGAAATTTCGCACGGAACTTCGCACAGAATTTCGTTTGAAATTTCGCATGGAATTTCCGTGCAAAATTCCGCGTGAAATTCTTAGCGAAATTCCGCGCAAAATTTCGTCCAAAACTCCGTGCGAAATTCTGTGCCAAGTTCCGTGCGAAATTCGTGCGAAATTTCATGAGAAATTTCATACGAAATTCCGTGCTAATTTCCGCGCGAAAATTCGTGCGAGTTTCCGCAAAAAATTCCATGCGAAATTCTGAGCGTAATTCCGTGCGAAAATTAGTGCGAGATTCCGCGTGAAATTATGTGCGAAATTCCGGGCGAAATTCCGTCTGAAATTTCGCGTGAAATTTCGTGCGAAGCTCCGTGCAAAATTACTCTCGAAGTTCCGTGGGAAATTCCGTGTGAAATTTCAGGTGAAATTCCGTGCGAAATTTTATGTGAAATTCCGTGCGAAATTGCGCGCAAAATTCCGTAAGAAATTCCGTGCGAAATTCCGGCGAGATTTCGCACGAAATTTCCAACAGAATTTCGCTCAAACTTTCGCACGAAATTTTTCACGAAATCTGGCATGAAATTTCGTTCGAAATTTTGCACGGTGTTTCGAACGAAGTTTTGCGCGGAATTTCGCGCGGAAATTAACACGGAATTTCGCGCGAAATTTCGCTAAAAATTTCGCAAGAAATTTTGCACGATATTTCACATTGAATTTCGCAGCAAATTTCGCTTGAAATTTCATGAAATTTCGTGCGAAATTCCTTGCGAAATTTCGTGCGAAATTTAATGCGAAATTTCGAGCGAAATTCTCGCACACAATTTAGCACTAAATTTCACTCGAAATTTCGCACGGATTTCGGACGAAATTTTGCGCGGAATTTCGCACAGAATTTTGCACGAAATCTCGGACTGAATTTCGCTCGAAATTTTGCACGGAATTTCGCACCATATGTTGCGCGAAAATTTCGCTTGGAGTTTCGCATGGCGTTTCGTTCTCCGCACTATATTTTGAGTGGAATTTCGAATGAAAGCGAGCGAAATTTCGAGCGAATGTCTGTGAAAAATATAGTGCGAAAATTCGTGCGAAATTCATTGAAAAATTTCGTGCGAAATTCCTCGCGAAATTACGTGCGAAATTCCGTGTTAAATTCCGAGTGAAATTCCGCGCGAAATTTCGTCCGAAATTCCCTGCGAAATTCCGTGCAAAGTTCCGACCGAATTTCGGTGCGAAATTCCGTGTGAAATCTCGCACGAAACTCCGCACTACATTTTGAGTGGAATTTCGCATGAAATTTCGTGCGAAATTCAGTGCAAAATATCCTGCGAAATTTACAACATATGGAGCGAAATTCCGTGTAAAAATTCGAGCGAAATTCCGTGCCAAATTCCGCGCAAAATTTCGTCTGAAATTCCGTGCGAAAGTCCGCGCAATATATAGTGCAAAATTCCGTACAAAATTTCGAGCGAAATTTCGTGCGAGATGTCGTCCGAAATTCCATGCGAAATTTAATGCGGTATTCCGCGCGAGATTCCGCGCGAAATTTAGTTCGAAATTCCGTGCGAAATTTCGTACGAAGTCTCGCCGGAATATAACGCGGAATTTCGCTCGAAATTTTGCACGGGATTTCGCACGGATTGTGTAATGTCTGTAGTACCGTAAACAGGGGTGACTTTGATCAGCGGGGTGACCTTGATCATTCGAAACTTTCTTCCTAGATCGCTTATTAAACCAGAATATTCTATCGAATCATTTTAATTTGAACGGATTTTTACTCTAAACTTATAAAATACTGATTTGTTATACTTTTTGAGTATATCGTTCGGTTTTTGGGTACAAAAACTACAAAAAAACGATATTTGACTATTCCTTATTGTTACGAAGCTTCGTAAAGTGTCTATTTTTTATAAAACAAATAAATCTCAGATTTGAGCAAAAGTAATAAATTACAAGCGAGTTTTTATTTTCCTTTAGATTGGGATGTACCAACTTTAGTTTTAAGAGTTTGTTTATTTTAAATACATTTTTTTGTAAAACTAGTTGGTAATTATTTCAAATTATTTTAAGCTGAAATTCGCAACATTTTTTTATTGTTCAATATTCCAAAGTGTTAGAATGGATGAAACTTTTTGTACATCGATAAAGCACTGAAATAAAACAATTTTAGCAGTTTTAAAGGTTTTCAGAATCTTTTATTCTAGTTGGACACGAATTATACGAATTTTGGTTACTCGAATTTTACAGTACATTGAAATATTTTGTATAATACCAATTAACATCTATTTAACAATGGATATGTTTCCAGAATCAGTTTAAACAAACATTTCAATGAAAAACATTGGCAACGATAACTTAATGTGGGTGAACATGCAGGTTATCAAAGTCACCCCGAATATGAAAACGGACTTCAACTTGAAATCATTTTTGGAAAAATAGCTGTAAGCGGACAATTTTAGGTAAAACTATCCAATCTTGTTCTCCATACATCAGTACATGGTTTAAAAATATTTAACTTGAAAAAAATGTGTTGCGTCTAGAAATATGTAATGATTACTTCGAAAAGTAATCAATGTCACCCCGGCTTACGGTAAATACTGCATTTGTAGTGAATAAAAATAGTTTACTTGCGTTTGCCCTTCTTTGCAATATTTAGAAATGGAAACGTTACACTCTTCCATTCCATGCAAGTTTACATTATTTTACGATTTTTGGACAAAACGAACATGCAACAACACGAATCAATCGAATCAAAATACAGACTGACACAATGACAGAGATAATAATATTTGTTTTCTGTGCTTTCCAAACATTTGGAAATATTTTCCCGATGGTTTGGTGAAATAAATAAAACGTTTCAAGTTAAACGCATAATTGAACGAATATTTGTGCCACTCAGCATAACTCGCACCACGCTCTTTCTTATCAGTCAAACAATTTCGATTCGGTATAACCCTGTCACTATGAGCTTTGATTAAAAGTTCGTCTAATGATTCACAAACAGTGCAGAAAGGTGTGAGGATTCAGCAACGCAAATGTCCATTTGTCCGATTTGCTAATTTTTACCATCCGAAGTGGCGCTTAAGCCACTGTCGCTTGCTTGTCTGCCCGCTTCATGCATAATGAAGATGCATTCCAACATACCCCGTATCAACTCATTGGTGCACTGTACTGGTGGTGGTGGTAGGTGGCATTGCATCATTCCATACGGTATGCCACTGCCCTGAACTTTGCATTGCCAAGGTTCGAGTTGTGTAGAGAGCTATCAGAGCTACCCGCACTTCCGGGAAACACATCCCTCATGTGAGAGAGATATGTAGTTTATGAGGCCGGAAGACAAGTCTGACGTAGGTTCGTAGGTCGGAATCGGGAGTGAGAACCGTTAAAGTGGAATTTAATTTTGTATGAATAATAAATACAGAATTTGTTAGCCGGTTCATGCCTCCTGCTGCTACTAATAGCGGGTAGGTAGGTAGCATAGGTTGGCTGCCAAGAGGATGAGTCTGATTTATGCCCGGCGTAGCCTAAATCTGAAAGGGAGAGCATCGTTTCTTCTCGCTTCATTCGCCAAAGGTGGGCGAGCCAAACGGTTTACCCTCCGACAGTCTAGTAGCACCGGAAGTTTATAAATCCTCGACGATATAAATTTTGGGACCAGCTGCTTGCTAGGTGATACCTTTTGGGGAATGGTGGCAGTTGGTCGGGCTGGAAATAGGTCATATTTCAGACTTATAATTTGCATTGAGAAATTGCAGAACCCAAATTGGCAACTGATCCGAATGCGTTTTGGCAGCGGAAGCACCGAACATTATTGTTGATGTGATTTATCTGTCAGGTTTTGAATCTAATGTTTTGTCTAGTGTGGATTAAATTATGTCCACGTGTTACCCAAAAATTATGTACTCATCCAGTACTGCTGATGTGATTGCAGCACATAACCTTCAAACTCAGAGACTTCCAAATAAACACGACGAAACCGGTTTGATATTAACGCTCTTGAAAGCAAACATACAAGCCTGGAGACATGCAAAACTCAGCACTCTTTGCGGTTATTATTTATCACTTCCATGCCAGGAAACAAGTCTGAATTAAGGTCACATCTTCCTGCATACATACACGCAATACCGCCGCGACGAGCTGCATGTTTACAATGTATGCCTGTCGCAGAGCCCAACGCGTACTGTACGGGATCAAAAGATCACGCAACCCGGCTCTTCCGGATCCGCATGCATGGAAACGCAAAAACAATGTCATGCTGCGGTAGCGAAACCACCAGCATCCGGGCGTTGCACCAGCATCACAATTTTCATTACAGTGCAAATGTCAACTGGTGAACCATCCCATCATGTTACGACTGTTAATGAATTTTTAAATTTCGCGCAACGCTGCACAACGATTAATGTGAACTCGGTTCACGCGTCAAGCATTCCCCTTTGAATAGTCAAAAACGTCAAAAAGTGATTTAGAACGTTCCTATTTGTCCATTGAAGATTAAATTTTAAACCTACAGAGAAAACGAATCCGGCTGAGAGCCGCATGTTTGCAACGGCAAACACAATGAAGCCGAACCAAAATTGCAAGTCTGTGCACGGGCCATTTCAATCTGAAAAAGGTTGACAAATATTTTCGATTTGGTGCTAAAACCATTTCCAAAATCGATTCCGAACCGTTGCGACCAATAACACAAACTATCACCCCGCCGCGCCGGGGCTAAAAGAAACTGCGGAAAGTGCACCTACCGGAATAGTTGTGGGTGGTGGTGGTGGTACAGATGACTAGACTCGAAATGACAACCCATTCAGTGGTACATTTTCCCATTGGCTTGCGTCACAACTAATTACTACTGATGCTGGTATGTTTCAAGCACACCAGAACACACACATACCGTTTAGGCGTATGTGGGCAGTTTCTGAATTCCAGTGAAAATTGCCATTAGATGGCAATAATAGCTATAGTGAAGGTCGGTCGTATCTACATGTAGTATCTGCCACAATGAGTGGGTGAATGCTAGAATCACAGGAGATTGATTCTATTTATCGACTAAACATGTCATGTCATTGCTGTGCTTTGTTGCATTGTCTGACAGAAGGAATTTATTGTTAGTATCGCGCACAATAATATGCTGAATATGTAGGCTTTGGAAGGGTTTGGTTTAAAGTATCTATATCCGTGCTAGAGTTGGCACACTTAGAAAAAAAATGCATGAAACGTCGAGATTTGATGGAATCTCGAGAAAAAAAAATTTTAACGAAAGTTCTTTTTTGGACTTTTTTAGTTCAAAAGGGGGAAAATTTCAAAATCGAGCTGGCATTATTGATGCCAAATGACTTCAAAATGCATAAAGCGTCAAAATTTGATGTAACCTCACAAAATTTTTTTGACTTTTTTTGACGATTTTTGTTCAAAGGAGAGTAAAGGAAAATTTCAAAATCGAATTTGCATTTTCGATGCCAAATGACTTTAAAATGCATGAAACGTTGAGATTTGATGCAATCTCGAAAAATAATTTTTTAACGAAAGTTCATTTTTGGACATTTTTTGTTCAAAAGGGGGAAAATTTCAAAATCGAGCTGGTATTTTTGATGTCAAATGACTTCAAAATGCATAAAGCGTCAAAATTTGATGTTATCACGAAATTTTTTTTTTGACGAGAATTGACATTTTTTGACGATTTTTGTTCAAAGGGGGGAGTAAAGGAAAATTTCAAAATCGAATTTGCATTTTCGATGCCAAACGACTTTAAAATGCATGAAACGTCGAGATTTGATGCAATCTCGAAAAATAATTTTTTAACGAAAGTTCATTTTTGGACTTTTTTGGTTCAAAGGGGGCAAAATTTCAAAATCGGGCTAGTATTATTGATGCCAAATAACTTCAAAATACATAAAGCGTCAAAATTTGATATAATCTCACAAAAAATTTTTTGACGAAAATTGACATTTTTTGACGATTTTTGTTCAAAAGGGGGGGAGTAAAGGAAAATTTTAAGATCGAATTTGCATTTTCGATGCCAAATGACTTTAAAATGCATGAAAAGTCGAGATTTTATGGAATCTCGAGAAAATTTTTCTTTAACGAAATTTCTTTTTTGGACTTTTTTTGTTCAAAAGAGGGAAAATTTCAAAATCGAGCTGGTATTATTGATGCCAAATGGCTTCAAAATGCATAAAGCGTCAAAATTTGATGTTATCTAGAAAATTTTTTTTGACGAAAATTGACATTTTTTGACGATTTTTGTTCAAAGGGGGGAGTAAAGGAAAATTTCAAAATCGAATTTTCATTTTCGATGCCAAATGACTTTAAAATGCATGAAACGTTGAGATTTGATGCAATCTCGAAAAATAATTTTTTTAACCAAAGTTCATTTTTGGACTTTTATGGACTTCTTTTGTTCCAAAGGGGAAAAATTTCTAAATCGAGCTGGTATTATTGATGCCAAATGACTTCAAAATGCATAAAGCGACAAAATTTGATGCTATCTCAAAAATTTTTTTTTTGACGAAAATTCACTTTTTTGACGATTTTTGTTCAAAGGGGGGAGTAAAGGAAAATTTCAAAATCGAATTTGCATTTTCGATTCCAAACGACTTTAAAATGCATGAAACGTCGAGATTTGATGCAATCTCGAAAAATATTTTTTTAACGAAAGTTCATTTTTGGACTTTTTTGACGAAAATTGACTTTTTTTGACGATTTTTGTTCAAAGGGGGGGAGTAAAGTAAAAATTTCAAAATCGAATTTGCATTTTCGATGCCAAATGACTTTCAAATGCATGAAACGTCGAGATTTGATGGAATCTCGAGAAAAAATTTTTTAACGAAAGTTCATTTTTGGACATTTTTTGTTCAAAAGGGGGAAAATTTCAAAATCGAGCTGGTATTTTTGATGTCAAATGACTTCAAAATGCATAAAGCGTCAAAATTTGATGTTATCACGAAATTTTTTTTTTGACGAGAATTGACATTTTTTGACGATTTTTGTTCAAAGGGGGGAGTAAAGGAAAATTTTAAAATTGAATTTGCATTTTCGATGCCAAATGACTTTAAAATGCATGAAACGTTGAGATTTGATGCAATCTCGAAAAATAATTTTTTTAACGAAAGTTCATTTTTGGACTTTTATGGACTTCTTTTGTTCCAAAGGGGAAAAATTTCTAAATCGAGCTGGTATTATTGATGCCAAATGACTTCAAAATGCATAAAGCGACAAAATTTGATGCTATCTCAAAAAATTTTTTTTTGACGAAAATTCACTTTTTTGACGATTTTTGTTCAAAGGGGGGAGTAAAGGAAAATTTCAAAATCGAATTTTCATTTTCGATGCCAAATGACTTTAAAATGCATGAAACGTTGAGATTTGATGCAATCTCGAAAAATAATTTTTTTAACGAAAGTTCATTTTTGGACATTTTTTGTTCAAAAGGGGGAAAATTTCAAAATCGAGCTGGTATTTTTGATGTCAAATGACTTCAAAATGCATAAAGCGTCAAAATTTGATGTTTACACGAAATTTTTTTTTTTGACGAGAATTGACATTTTTTGACGATTTTTGTTCTAAGGGGGGAGTAAAGGAAAATTTTAAAATCGAATTTGCATTTTCGATCCCAAATGACTTTAAAATGCATGAAACGTCGAGATTTTATGGAATCTTGAGAAAAAAATTTTTTAACGAAAGTTCTTTTTTGGACTTTTTTTGTTCAAAAGGGGGAAAATTTCAAAATCGAGCTGGTATTATTGATGCCAAATGGCTTCAAAATGCATAAAGCGTCAAAATTTGATGTTATCTCGAAAAAAATTTTTTGACGAAAATTGACATTTTTTGAAGATTTTTGTTCAAAGGGGGGAGTAAAGGAAAATTTCAAAATCGAATTTGCATTTTCGATGCCAAACGACTTTAAAATGCATGAAACGTCGAGATTTGATGCAATCTCGAAAAATAATTTTTTAACGAAAGTTCATTTTTGGACTTTTTTGGTTCAAAGGGGGCAAAATTTCAAAATCGGGCTAGTATTATTGATGCCAAATAACTTCAAAATGCATAAAGCGTCAAAATTTGATATAATCTCACAAAAAAATTTTTGACGAAAATTGACATTTTTTGACGATTTTTGTTCAAAGGGGGGGGGGGAGTAAAGGAAAATTTTAAGATCGAATTTGCATTTTCGATGCCAAATGACTTTAAAATGCATGAAAAGTCGAGATTTTATGGAATCTCGAGAAAATTTTTCTTTAACGAAATTTCTTTTTTGGACTTTTTTTGTTCAAAAGAGGGAAAATTTCAAAATCGAGCTGGTATTATTGATGCCAAATGGCTTCAAAATGCATAAAGCGTCAAAATTTGATGTTATCTAGAAAAAAATTTTTTACGAAAATTGACATTTTTTGACGATTTTTGTTCAAAGGGGGGAGTAAAGGAAAATTTCAAAATCGAATTTTCATTTTCGATGCCAAATGACTTTAAAATGCATGAAACGTTGAGATTTGATGCAATCTCGAAAAATAATTTTTTTAACGAAAGTTCATTTTTGGACTTTTATGGACTTCTTTTGTTCCAAAGGGGAAAAATTTCTAAATCGAGCTGGTATTATTGATGCCAAATGACTTCAAAATGCATAAAGCGACAAAATTTGATGCTGTCTCAAAAATTTTTTTTTTGACGAAAATTCACTTTTTTGACGATTTTTGTTCAAAGGGGGGAGTAAAGGAAAATTTCAAAATCGAATTTGCATTTTCGATGCCAAATGACTTTAAAATGCATGAAACGTCGAGATTTGATGCAATCTGGAAAAATAATTTTTTAACGAAAGTTCTTTTTTGGACTTCTTTTGTTCAAAAGAGGGAAAATTTCAAAATCGAGCTGGTATTATTGATGCCAAATGACTTCAAAATGCATAAAGCGTCAAAATTTGATGCTATCTCGAAAAAATTTTTTTGACGAAAATTGACTTTTTTTGACGATTTTTGTTCAAAGGGGGGGGAGTAAAGTAAAAATTTCAAAATCGAATTTGCATTTTCGATGCCAAATGACTTTCAAATGCATGAAAAGTCGAGATTTTATGGAATCTCGAGAAAATTTTTCTTTAACGAAATTTCTTTTTTGGACTTTTTTTTGTTCAAAAGGGTGAAAATTTCAAAATCGAGCTGGTATTATTGATGTCAAATAACTTCAAAATGCATAAAGCGTCAAAATTTGATGCAATCTCGAAATTTTTTTTTTGACGAAAATTGATTGTTTTTGACGATTTTTGTTCAAAGGAAAATTTCAAAATCGAATTTACATTTTCGATGCCAAATGACTTTAAAATGCATGAAACGTCGAGATTTGATGGAATCTCGAGAAATTTTTTTTTAACGAAAGCTCTTTTTTGGACTTTTTTTGTTCAAAAGGGTGAAAATTTCAAAATCGAGCTGGTATTATTGATGCCAAATGACTTCAAAATGCATAAAGCGTCAAAATTTGATGTTATCTCGAAAAATTTTTTTGACGAAAATTGACTTTTTTGACGAATTTTGTTCAAAGGGGGGAGTAAAGGAAAATTTCAAAATCGAATTTGCATTTTCGATGCCAAATGACTTTAAATGCATGAAACGTGAAGATTTTATGGAATCTCGAGAAATTTTTTTTTAACGGAAGTGTTTTTGGACTTTTTTTGTTCAAAGAGGGGAAAATTTCCAAATCGAGCTGGTATTTTTAATTCCAAATGACTTCAAAATGCATAAAGCGTCAAAATTTGATGATATCTCGAAAAAATTTTTTGACGAATTTGCATTTTCGATCCCAAATGACTTTCAAATGCATGAAACGTCGAGATTTGATGGAATATCGAGAAAATTTTTTTTTAACGAAAGTTCTTTTTTGGACTTTTTTGTTCAAAAGGGGGAAAATTTCAAAATCGAGCTGGTTTAATAAATGCCAAATAACTTCAAAATGCATAAAGCGTCAAAATTTGATGTTATCTTGAAAAATTTTTTTTGACGAAAATTGACTTTTTTGACGATTTTTGTGCAAAGTAAAGGAAAATTTAAAAATCGAATTTGCATTTTTGATGCCAAATGACTTTAAAATGCATGAAACGTCGAGATTTTATGGAACATCACGAAAAAAATTTTTTAACGAAAGTTCTTTTTTGGACTTTTTTGTTCAAAAGGGGGAAAATTTCGAAATCGAGCTGGTATTATTGATGACAACTTCAAAATGCATTAAACGTCAAAATTTGATGTTATCTCAAAAATTTTTTTTTGCCGAAAATTGACTTTTTTTGACGATTTTTGTTCAAAATTTAAAAAGGTATTTTTCCCTACTATTTTCTGTTTTATTACGGCAATCGACAAATTTCTCGCTGCAATTTTGATTTTCCTCTGTTAGCCCAAACATTCCCAACGTCAAACACCGAAATGAATAATATATTAGCTCCGCTGTGAGGTGGCGCCACCTATTCCGAGCCAGCATCAACAAACCAACATCAAGTGGAAAATTTACCCTGTTCGCGCTAATACAACAAATAAAGCCCTGTCAGTTCCACTTTCACGCAGTGTAAATCAAATTAATGTACATTTCAAAATTGTGACATGATGTTCCGGCTTGTTGACCTCAGGGCGCGCTGGAAATTCTAATATTTTCCGAGTCAGCGTTATTTGTGGGTCGACCAACCGATACATACACCGATGCGATGGCTTGACGGTTGCAAATTAGCTTTTGGCAGCCTCAACGCTAATGGGGGATTAGCCGGGTCTCAGCAGGCGACCACACGCTTCTGAATAATGCACATCGTTGGTAATTAAATTTATTAGAGACTGAAATCAATTACGTTTTGATTTTCGATACCTATATCTACTATATATAGTACAGTTGAACAGGGCGGAAAACCTTTACGATTCGAACAATTGAAAATATCCCCACGACCTCTCTCTCTCTTTCTCTCTGTGGACCGCAAATTTATTTTATGAATTTCGATTCAAGTGGCTTTGGAAAGTTCCAATCCAAGCGGGACTCGTTAGAACCGCAATTGGTTCCCACAAAGTAGTGGGGTAAACTTGTGGCAGCGGGCCCGGGTTCCGGTTATTCTATTATAATACGAGTGTATGAAGAGAAAGTGGGCGGATGTCCGAATGTAATGGCTCTTGTTACTAATGGCTGTTGAAAATGCCCGTTCCAATGTTTTGACCCGTTGTTGGAGGACGGATGGAAATGAATGCGGGAAAAAGTGCGCCCGTAGTTATACCCAGTTGGCTGGCAGCGTAGTAGTAGTAGTAGTTTTAGAAGTAGGTATGTTTATAATAGTAGTCATTCATTACTTGCATTTTGGCGTTTAGCATGACCGGACGGAGATTGCTTGTAGATTGGGGACGGAGGAGGACCAGTATATTTTAGACATGTTCGTTCATCCTGAGAGAGAGCAATCGGAGCAGGAAAAGCAGTTGCTTCCACATGCATCTCAAGTGGTTCCATTTAATGGTCCTTCAGTGTTACGATTCTGTTTTTGATGGGCATACTTAAAAGTTCGGTTGGATGTTTTCGCTACCCGGATTTGGAATCGGTTATGAAAATCTGAACATTCACTATCCAACTGGGGTAAGATTTGACAAGGAAACATGTTACGACGAAAGTTTATCTAATTGGATTTGTGTTTATTTTATTGAATGAGTATGCAATTCATCTTTCTCAGACTGGCAGTGCTTTTATGGAAGACACTTATATAAACCTATTAATTATTAGATTATAAGATTTCGACTGTATTGTATTTTTAACCTGGAATGATTTCGGCTAAGCAGTCATTGCGTTATTGAATCAACCTAAGTTGTGATTATTCCGACGTTTAGATGCAGGATTCGCATCATCTTCAGGGGACAAAGTAGATTTGTCCCCCTGAAGATGATGCAAATCCTGCATCGAAACGTTGGAATAATCACAACTTAGGTTGTTTAAATAACGCAAAGACTGCTGTTTGTAATTTATCTTCAACCCCCAAATCCGAGCACTACTAAACGACGAAACTAGTAATCTACAGCAATCCCTGCTGCTGATGTACCCGTCAGGCTATTTTCGCAACGCATCCTAATATTATTGTTAGCAGTGTGCATCGCAATCCGGTACGTTCGCGTTCAGCCGAAACCATCATCCCAATGAAGCTCGCCTTTCCCCCAATTCACCCGCTGAACTATATTGTAGTGAGTTCGCCGTTCTTGCACTTGTCATATCGGATAGCTTCCTCCGACCTGACGACTAACGGATAGAAACGTAGGTACCATACCATACCACTGTATAGGTACGACAGCAGCAAATTTAATCATAAAGATTATGTAGTCCCACGCTTACATACAACAGACTCGTTCGCGTTTTGCTGACGGGATTCTTGCACACTGTGTCGTCTCAGAACGGCATTTGCATGTTATTGCTATTCCCGCAGCTGGGGTGGATCCGGCAGGCTGCGTTTGCGAGTTTTGGGTGTGCGATCCAAGGAACGAACCGGTGGAAGCTTTAATTTTATGGTGGGCTTTCCACGCGGTTCAACGTTTTCGATGGTAAGTTGCTCTAATACATTTTAGCTCCTATACTCATCCTATCCAATCGAATATCCACTTATATACAATAGATAGGAGATTATGGATCCGCATCTAAACTCGTACCGTAGTTCGGTAAAAAAATTCCGTGCGAAATTCCGTGCGAAATTCCGCGCGAAATTCCATGCGAAATTCCGTGCGAAATTCCGTGCTAAATTCCGCGGGCAATTCCGTGCGAAATTTCGTGCGAAATTCCGCGCGAAATTCCGCGCGAAATTCCGTGCGAAATTCCGTGCGAAATTCCACGCGAAATTTCGTGCGAAATTCCGCGCGAAATCCGTGCGAAATTCCACGCGAAATTCCGCGCAAAATTCCGTGCGAAATTTCGTGTGAAATTCCGTGCGAAATTTCGTGCGAAATTCCGTGCGAAATTTCGTGCGAAATTCCGTGCGAAATTTCGTGCGAAATTCCGCGCGAAATTCCACGCGAAATCCGTGCGAAATTCGTGCGAAATTCCGTGTAAAATTCCGTGCGAAATCCGTGCGAAATTTCGTGTGAAATTCCGTGCGAAGTTCCGCGTGAAATTCCGTGCGAAATTCCGCGTGAATTTCCGTGCGAAATTCCGTGTAAAATTCCGTGCGAAATCCGTGCGAAATTTCGTGTGAAATTCCGTGTGAAATTCCGTGCGAAATTCCGCGTGAAATTCCGTGCGAAATTCCGTGTGAAATTCCGTGCGAAATTCCGCGCGAAATTCCGTGTAAAATTTCGCGCTAAATTCCGTGCGAAATTTCGTGCGAAGTTCCGTGCGAAATTTCGTGCGAAATTCCGTGCGAAATTTCGTGCGAAATTCCGTGCGAAATTCCGCGCGAAATTCCGTGCGAAATTTCGTGTGAAATTCCGTGCGAAATTCCGCGCGAAATACCGCGCGAAATTCTGTGCGAAATTCCGTGCGAAATTGCGTGCGAAATTCCGTGCGAAATTTCGTGTGAAATTCCGTGCGAAATTCCGTGAGAAATTCCGCGCGAAATTCCGTGCGAAATTCCGAGCGAAATTCCGTGCGTAATTCCGCACGAAATTCCGCGCGAAATCCTGCGCGAAATTCCGCGCGAAATTCCGCACGAAATTCCGCGCGAAATTTCACGCGAAATTTCACGCGAGGTCCGTGCGAAATTCCGCGCGAAATTCCGAGCGAAATTCCGTGCGAAATTCCGTGCGAAATTCCGTGCGAAATTCCGCGCGAGATTCCGTGCAAAATTCCGTGCGAAATTCCGCGCGAAATTCCTCGTGCGAAATTCCGCGCGAAATTCCTCGTGCGAAATTCCGCGCGAAATTTCGTGCGAAATTCCGTGCGAAATTCCGCGCGAAATTCCTCGTGCGAAATTCCGCGCGAAATTTCGTGCGAAATTCCGTGCGAAATTCCGCGTGAAATTCCGCGCGAAATTCCGTGCGAAATTCCGCGCGAAATTTCGTGCGAAATTCCGAGCGAAATTTCGTGTGAAATTCCGTGCGAAATTCCGTGCGATATCCCGAAAAATTCAAG
>NC_080670.1:188035079-188134079 GCF_030247195.1 Topomyia yanbarensis
AGATTGAGGTTAAATCGGGTAGCCTAGAAATCTCAACTTAGGTTTTAGTTATTATTTACTTAGAATCTGTGTGAAAAGTTTGAAATAAATCGGCTAAGTGGTTTTTGAATAGCAGATATCACCGCAAATCGTGTTTTTCCAGAGACGTTCTACAAAAATCGAGTCGCTTGACGAAATTTTTGAATGGAAAAATTACAGAATGTTATTGAAATAATACATTATAATTAACAAAAATTTTGATCAATTCGCTTCACCCAAATTTACAAAAAAAAATCGTTAAAAAAAATGATTTTTTTCACGCTGAAACCCTTAAAGAAAAAAATCGATTTTTTGAAAGTTGTAAATGGAATGATCCCCTTAACAGCCTTCGCATAATACGCAGATGCCAAATTCGGCCAAAATAATACTGGTCTGCTTCCTAACCATTGGAAACAACGGCCGATTCAAGCATTCTCGGATGTACGTATCAGTTTTCATTGTCTCTGATGTCACAAACGGATCTGACTACATCCCACATTCGCAAATAGCTTGCCTAACAATTGCTTTTTTGCCGATTTTCTCGGTAAAAGTTGTCTTATCGGCATCATTGCCGTTCTGGCCGCTGACGCATGGTGAAATGTTGGTCTCCAAGTCATCTTGTAGTCGAATTTTACATATGGGGAATTCCACGTAAAACTTTGCATCCCAAATTATGTTCATAGATGGCGCCACATTCGTTTATGGATTTCCACAAAAAAAAATTAGTGCCTGGATTTTGGTACTTAACTTGACACCGGTTGTCTGAAAGCGATAAAGAAGGAAAAGCCAAAGTCCCGCCTGGTTCGTGCCATACTCCAATTTCCTGTGGGCCGAGTCCATCGTTTCCTGACAAAAGGTCACAACACCGAGCGTGAAATTTCTTGCAAAATTTCGCGTGAAATTCTGTGCGAAATTTCGCGTTTTGCACGGAATCTCACTCGGAATTTTGCATTGAATTTTGCGCGGGATTTTTGCACGGAATTTTGCTCAGAATTCGTGCGAAATATATTGCGGAATTTCGTGCAAAGTTTGGCACGTAATTTCACTCGAAATTTCGCACGGAATTTCGAATGGAATTTCGCACGAAATTCCGTGCGAAGCTTCGTGTGAAATTCCGTGCAAAATTCTGTGCAAAGTTCCGTGCGAAATTCCGTGCAAAAATTCCGCGAAAAATTCCGAGTGAAATTTTGCGCAATACTCCGTGCGAAATTTCGCGCGAAATGTCGTGTAAAGTTCGGTGTGAAATTCCGAGTGTAATTCCGTGCGAAAGTTTGCGTGAAATTCCGTGCAAAATTCCGCGCAAAATCTTGCGTGAAATTCCGTGCAAAGTTCAGTGCCAAATTATGCGCGAAATTCCGAGTGAAATTTTGTGCGAAATTCCGCGCAAAATTCCGTGCGAAATTTCGCGTGAAATTCCGTTCGAAATTCTGCGCAAAGCTCTGTGCAAAATTTCGCGTGAAATTCCGTGAAAAATTTCGCATGAAATTCCGTGCCAAATTCCCTTCAAAATTTCGCGCGAAATTCCGAGTAAAATTCCGCGCGGAATTCCATGCGAAATTCCGTGTGAAATTTTGCGTGAAATTCCGTGCGAAATTCTGAGTAAAATTCCGTTTAAAATTTCGCGTGGAATTCCGTGCGAAATTCCATGCTAAATGCCTTGTGAAATTCCGTGTATAATTTCGAGCGAAATTTTCTCGTAAAATTCCGAGTGAAATTCCGTGCCAAATTCCTTGCGAAATTCCGTGTGATATTGCATGCAAAATTCTGGGCGAAATTCTGTGCCAAATTTCGCGTGAAATTCCGCGCGAAATTCCATGCGAAATTCCCTGTGAAATTCAGCGATAAATTCCGAGTGAAATTCTGTGCATAATTTCGAGTGAAATTTCTCGTAAAATTCCGAGTGAAATTCCGTGTGAAATTGCGTGTGAAATTCTGGGCGAAATTCTGTACAAAATTCCGTGCGACATTCCGTACGAAAATTGGAGCGAAATTCTGTACGAAATTCCGTGCAAAATTTTGTGTGAAATTCCGTGCGAAATTCCACGCGAAATTTCGAGTGAAATTCTGTGCATAATTTTGTGCGAAATTTCTCGTAAAATTTCGTGCGAAATTCCGAGTTAAATTCCGTGTGAAATTTCGTGTGAAATTTCGTGCAAAATTCCGTGCGAAATTGCGTGCCAAATTCTGGGCGAAATTCTGAACGAAATTCCGTGCAAGATTTCGTGAGTAATTCCGAGTGAAATTCTGTGCGAACTTCCGCTCGAAATTTTGCATGAGATTTCGCGCGAAATTTCGCGTAAAATTCCGTGGGAAATTTCGCGCAAAATTCCATGCGAAATTTCGTGCGAAATTCCATGCGAAAACCTGCGCGAAATTCCTTGCAAAATGTGGTGCGAATTCCATGCGAAATTCCGCGCGAAATTCCACGCAAAATTTCGCGTGAAATTCTACGTGAAATTCCGTGTAAAATTCCGCGCAATATTCCGAGTGAAATTTTGTGCGAAATTCAGCGTAAAATTCGGTACGAAATTTTGAGTGGAATTCCGGGCATAACTTCGCGTCAAATCCCGTGCGAAATTCCGCGCAAAATTCCGTACAAAATTCCCAGCAAAATTGTGCGCGAAATTCCGTGCAAAATTCCGAGAGTGATTCCCTGTGAAATTCCGTACGAAATTCCTCGCAAAATTCCGTGCAAAATTCGCGTGAAATTCCGGCCGAAATTTCGTGTGAAACTCCGCGCGAAATTTTGATTCAGATTCCGGGCGAAATTTTGCGTAAAGTCCCGTGCGAAATTCCGCGCTAAATTCCAAGTGAAATTCCGTGCGAAATTCTGTTAGAAATTCCGTTCAAAATTTCGTGAGAGATTCCAGGCGAAAATCCGTACGAGTTCCATGTGAAATTCCGTGCGAAATGTTACGCGACATTCCGTGCGAAATTTCACGCGAAATTTTGCGTGAAATTCCGCACAAAACCCCGAGTGAAATTTCGCGCAAAATTTCGAGTGAATTCCGTGCGAAATTCGGTGTAAAATTCCGGGCGAAAATTCGTGCGAAACTCCGGGCGAAATTTCGAATGAAATTACGGGCGAAATTTTGCGTGAAGTCCCGTGCGAAATTCCGCGCTAAATTCCATGTAAAATTCCGCGTGAAATTCCGTGCGGAATTCTGTTCGAAATTCCGCGCAAAATTCTGTTCGAAATTTCGTGCGAAATTTTGCGTGAAATTCTACGTGAAATTCCGTGGAAAATTCCGCGCAAAATCCCGAGTGAAATTTTGTGCGAAATTTTACGTAAAATCCCGTGTGAAATTCCGGGCGAAAATCCGTGCGAAGCTCCGCGCGAAATTTTGAGTGAAATTCCGGGCGAAATTTCGCGTAAAATCCCTTGCGAAATTCCGCGGAAAATTCCATGTGAAATGCCGAATTAAATTCCGAGTGAAATTCCGTGCGAAATTCCGTACAAAATTCCCAGAAAAATTGTGCGAGAGATTCCGTGCAAAATTCCGCGTGAAATTCCGTGCGGATTTGCGTTCGAAACTCCGTACGAAATTTCGCATGAGATCTCGTGCGAAATTCCGCGCAAAATTCCTTGCGAAATTCCGTGCAAATATTCATGCGAAATTCCGTGCAAATTTTCATGCGAGATTCCAAGCGAAAATCCGTGCGAATTCCATGCGCAATTCCGCACAAAATTCCGTCCGAAATTTTGAATGAAATTCCGCGTAAAATTCCGTGTAAAATTCCGCGCTAAAATCCGTGCGAAACTCCGCGCGAAATTTTGAATAAAAATTCTAGGCGAAATTTTGCGTGCAAAATTGTAAGTGAAATTCCGCGTGAAATTCTGTGCAGAATTCTGTACGAAGTTCCGTGCGAAATTTTGCATGAGATTTCGAGCAAAATTCCGTGCAAAATTTCGCGCAAAATTCCATGCGAAATTCCGTGCAAAATTTCGTGCAAAATTCCTTGCAAAATGTCATGCGAATTCCATGCGAAATTCCGCGCGAAATTTCTTGCGAAATTCTACGTGAAATTCCGTGTAAAATTCCGCACAAAATCCCGAGTGGAACTATGTGCAAAATTCCGCGGAAAATTCCGTATGAAATTCCGGGCAAAATTCCGCGCAAAATTTCAAGTGAACTGCCGAATTAAATTCCGAGTGAAATTCCGTGCGAAATTGTGTACAATATTCCCAGCAAAATTGTGCGAGAAATTCCGTGCAAAATTCCGTGCGAAATTTCGTGCAAAATTTCGTGAGCGAAATTCCGTGCGAATTCCATGCGAAATTCCGCACGAAATTTCGAGCGAAATTCCACACGAAATTCCGTGCGAAATATTGTGTGAAATTCCGCACAAAATCCCGAGTGAAATTTTGTGCGAAATTTCGAGTGAAATTCCGTGTGAAATTCCGCGTAAAATTCCGTGTGAAATTCCAGGCGAAAATCCGTGCGAAATTTCGAATGAAATTCCGGGCGAATTTTCGCTTAAAGTCCCATGCGAAATTCCGCGTTAAATTCCAAGTGAAATTCTGCGCAAAATTCCGTGCGAGATTCTGCGTGAAATTCCGAGCGAAATTCCGTGCCAAATTCCACGCAAAATTCCGTCCGAAATTTTGTGTGAAATTCTGAGTGAAATCCCGCGCGAGATTCGCGCGAAATTCCGTGTGAAATTCCGAGAGAATTTCGCACGGAATTTCGCTCGGAATTTCGCACGGAATTTCACGCGGAATTGTGTATTCTCATTGCACTGATATCTGGAATCATCGTGTAATAGTTCGTTATGCATGTGCGAACATCCGCTTCTACCAACAAGCTTCCTTTACTGTACGGGTTCCGAAGTGCTTCAACAGGCATTTTCGACAGAGTTTCAGCTCTGTATCAGCGCTGTCTATCGCACTCCGACACCTAGTTCTTGGAACTTCTTACACGATCCCACACAACCACCTCGGTAATTCTGTTTGTGAGAACGCAGGTACAGGAGTGCGTGGATGATCGCGAAAGGCTCGATCGTTTGTATGTTAACGTGTTTGTCGTGTATGTAACTTTGCGTGGATCAATTCGATTTTATAAACGTGTCTCTATTCGCATAATCCCGTGTATCCTTGAATGATCTCACGCGGACCGTGCATCTGATACTGATTATTTTTAATGTATGGTTCAGATACTTCAAGAGAGTTAGTTTCCCCATATCACTAAAGTTCCCGGTCATGTCGCTATGGAAGGTGTTGTCTAGTGAATGCGAGCGTGATTTTTGTTAGTCCAAGATGTTGACATGGATCTAGGCTGCTAAGACCGATGGTAAACATGGGCATTCTTATAGGTTCCCGATTGAGACCACGTTAGTGGGTTTGTTAGTGCTTAAAATTCACTTAATCATCGGGGTGTTTTCATGTCTGCGAGACCGCGGGCTTTGGTGTGCATGGATGATCGCGAAGGTCTTAAGCGTTTGTATGCTGACGTGCTGACTGCTAGAGGAGAGTGAGATTCACCATATCACTAGGGTTCCCGGCTATGTCACCATGTGACTTGTTGTTTAGTAGATATGAGCTACATTTGTTTTATTGCTTCAAGTGAACGCTACTATCCAGTTAAACTCATTCCGGAACCGGTTCGGATTTCTGAATGGAGTCATTATGGATTCCAAATGAAATGCAACAACCGATTCCGACTCAGAATCGGTTGTTGCATTTGATTTGGAATCCATAATGACTCCATTCAGGATTCCGAATCAAATTCCGAATGGTTTGACCGGGTAGGATCGAGGTTTCGGACGCGACCGTGACATTTTTACATAGGGAAACACCTAAAAATTCCATGAAACTTGAACTAATCTCAAGATACAGTGATTTGAAGCATAACACTCCAAATTTCTCATCATGTTTCTCGTTATATCCCAGTAATCAGACAGAGTTTCAAAATTCTGAAAACATCATTTTGTTTAAATTATGTCAAGTTATGTGGCATACCTAACTCAGTGTACCCCAAAATGACGCTTGTCATAAGATAGCACGACAGCGACGAAATGGGAAAGATGGATTGACATACATGAAGGAGATCTAAGAAGTCTTCGTATCCCAAGGGCTGTTAAAAAACGGCCATAAACCGAATTACCTGGATATGGCTTCTTAATGTAGCAACAGAGCCATTTAAACACCTCGTGTACTTCTCTGCTAGATTGCCAACATTATACAGTGTCAATGGCATCAGTACACATTCCGTAAGACGACGACCAACATCCAATTTAACTTCGGCAAAATATTATCCCCTAAATTAGCTCATTAACCAAACCAACGGCAACCGAAGGCTTGCGTGTGAGAACGACAAATGTTATTTTCCCATCCGGGCCAACGACGAGAGTAGGTCGGTCTATATTCTGTTCCTGTTTTACGGCTCGTCGAATTCATGACCAGACCATGGGGTCGCATGCTATACCCGAGAACCGCCAAACAGTCGCCCAACTCAGCTCGAGCAGCGCAAAACTTTCTCATTCGGCTCAACATCACGGCGGCGTCGTCTAGCCGCAATATATCACTTTGAGTACCGCAACTGAAGGTGCAAAATGGGCTACATTTACGTAAGGCCGCCGCCGCCTGCTGCTCCTCGCTGGTTTGTCACGTAACGCCCGTAATCATTATTATATTATCAATTCATTCTTATTCATTCGTGGCGGCAATTTTGGGAAAGTGAGTTCGCGTTCCGGTTTATCGAGGCCTTGCGGACGGAGTGACTGGATTTGACTTCGTGAACCATTTCGCTTTAGTAGCAATTCCGGTGCCGGGGCGGTTCAAGCCGTAGTTCAAAAGGTAACTGGATTTAAGCGTTTATTTTATTCATGAAGAAAAGTCTCGTTAGGTGGTTAATGGGCACTTTATTTTGTGGGGTGTTTATTGATTGTTTTCCTTTTTTCTCAACGATTCCGTTTATGATTTTTGCAGATTCTTAACTGCATGTAGAAACATACGGGTGAAGTATATGGGCTGTCATCTAGAGCACCCAGTTCCGGTGCAGCCCTGCAAGAAAATGATTTGCGGCACCAGGTTAGCACGTTTTTTATAGAACTAGTTTATTACTCTTCTAAGTGGTAAACTGTAAAACTTCTCCAATGCTTCAGTTCGTCTTTCTTTATCTTTAGGAACTACAAGCGAGTTCGTGGATTATTTTCTGCTCTTTCTCAACTGAACTTCCCAACACATACATTGTACACGATTTATTAAATCAAAAATTTATGAACTGCACCCCATTGACTCTGACTCCTAAATCATCTTAATCGCATCTTTTTCAACCATAAAAATATTTCTTTCCATGTCAGTGTGTCCCTAATTACGAACATAATCAAGCCATTGTCTAACAGCAAACACAAATCTGACTGGCAGCTATGTAGACTCCTCGAACGATTACCCAAATTGAGATGTATCCTATACTGCTACACACTCACATCCTCCATCCCCCCCACATATAGCAACCGACCGAGGAAATTGATCGGAGCCGGGAATTCGGGTTGAAACCTCATTTCGCAAAGCTCACAACCAACCATTGGGCTGCGGTTCGCTGAAGTTTAATGAAATTGAAGCTCTTCTCAAGATATTTCGTCCGGCGAATCTTCGTCGTCCTCCTCATCGACTGAATGTTCGACTGAAGGATACAATGGCAAGCCGCGAAAGCATCTCCGGAAGGCGAAAAGCAACGGCAAACTTTGGCACAATTAATTCGTCCTCCTCGCACACCCCCACCCCACCATACGGTCAAGTCCGTAAGATGAATGTCTTGATTGCCCCCGAACGAACCGGTTGTGGCGGTGACGTTAGTTCCTCTTCGGTCGTTGGTGGTCGAATGAGAGCCATCATGACACGAGGGACGAGCGACGCCGCCGCCGGGTCGGTCGGTCCGGGAAGAGATGTGGCTTCCTGGCAAAGTGCCGCCTGGATTAGTGGTTATGGAGCGCGAAACAACAGACAGGGGATGGCCGGGTCGGGGTCGGGATTTTCTGTTAATTTGTACTTTGGCTGATAACCGGTTGCAAGTTTGCAAGTGTCTCGGACGTTCGGTTTCAGGTTGAATTTATTGGAAGGGGTTCATAATTTTAAGCATAAGGGTCGATCTGCTCGAAGCTGCTTTTGTCGGTTGGTTGGGCATATTGGAATCAATGGGTTGTGTCAATATTTATGTTCGACGTTTTTCTATTTTTGGGATTTGGAAAAAAAAACGGGATGAAAAAGGAAAACTTTATCGTTGGCAATTGTTTAGTAGGACAATTTTCGCATCGTGGAAGTTAGAGGCGACCAATACGGTAGCAACTTTTGCAGAGTCTTTGACGTGAGAAATTAACTGACCGGTGGGAAGAATTAGAGAGAAACATAGGTATTCTTTGAAACAAGACACAATTTTGAATCAAAAAATCATACTGAATTTTTCTTTTGAACGGTTTCATTACCTAATTAGTTAAAAAGAAACAAGCATGTTCTCTTTCGTTTTTCTTCTGACATTAGTAAGATGCTAAAAACAATACCAAACCCAAAAGCTCCAACCAATCTCGCCGTCTTAAGACCACTTCGACTTCCAATGAACTCAGGTCCCCATATAATTGAACAGTAGACTGCCCAGAAAAATAATGAATTTTTGAAAACTCAATCGGCCCACCCCTGATTCGATTCCTAGTCCCACCAGGAGCTCTTGCACCAAATTTGAAGCAAATCGGACAAGTCTAGCTACCGGACCAACGTGCCTGAAGTTTAAATGAGATTTTTCGACAATTTAAATGGAGAAAACCCACTAACTCGCATTTTTGCCGCTAGGTGGCACTGTATGCATCGTATTATCACTGTAAGTGAAAATAAGAAAGATAATTTAATTGTCTAGAACTTTGTCGAAGACTGCTAGTCAATCCGGCTTTGTTAAAAGAAGTTATTAAAATTTTAATAAAGTGATGTCTGAGTCAGTTTTCCATGGGGCCTAGCAGTGCATGGTTGTGTATCAGAACTCGATTCCCACGAACTATACATTTTTGTGAAATAACTGTTAGGTTTAGCTCAATAGTATGTTCAGAAGAATTATACCACATAATACGAGTTATGTTTTGGTTGGAAAATTTTAGTTTCAACTGTGACCGCATAGAGGGCGCCAACACTAACTTTTCGTAGCAGAGAGATAGAATATCAAGATGTTCGGGAGAATTATTGCAAAATGCCTTTTCTACAACTTTGTGAAAGACACCTAACTTCTATCTCTCTCCGTTGAAAAGTTAGTGTTGGCGCCCTCTATGCGGTACAATGTGGAAATAAAACTTTCTAACCAAAGCATGACTCCTATTATTTACTACAATTCTTCTGAACATACTATTGAGCTAAATCTAACGGTTATTTCACGAAAATGATTAGTTCGTATGAAGTATGAGTACTGATGCACAACCATGCACTGCTAGGCCCTGTGGAAAACTGACTCAGACATCACTTCGCTAAAAGTTTAATAACTTCTTTTAAAAAAGCTGGATTCACTAGCAGTCTTCGACAAAGTTGTAGACAATTAAATTATCTTTCTTATTTTCACTTACAGTGATACTACGATGCGAACAGTGCCACCTAGCGGCGAAAGTGTGAGCTAGTGGCTTTTCTCCATGTAAATTGTCGAAAAATCTCATTTAAACTTCAGGCACGTTGGTCCGGTAGCAAGACTTGTCCGATTTGCTTCAAATTTGGAACAAGTACTCCTGGTGGGACTAGAAATCGACTGAGGGGTGGGCCGATAGGGGTAATTTTTTTCCTGTCACTCTATTGAACAGGTGTAAACAGATATAGAAATAAACTCGATGAAAATGGTAAAGCATCACAGACCAAAGATGGTTTTCGAGCGCTCGGTCGAGACACAAATGCCGCGTTGCCAATGTTCGAGATTATTCTGGAATCTTCCAGAGTTTTCCCAACTGATCAGATATTTGTCCAAACCAGACATTTTGCCAGATATTTCCAGATGTTCTAAATTATAGAAGTTGTTACATACAAATTTTGGAAATCTGCGTCATATTCGATTAATACACGTTTTGCGAATACCAAAATGTATACTAAATTTCGATGACTTCCCCGATAGATGGAAAAGGCAGAAATTGGTGCTGTTGCCGAAGCCCGGGAAGCCGCCAGGCGACCCATCGGCGTACAGACCAATCTGTCTGATCGACACGACTGGCAAACTGCTTGAGAGGATCATCCTCAACAGGCTCACCCCGTACGCGGAAGGTACGGACGGTCTGTCAAGCAACCAGTTTGGCTTTCGGAAGGGTAAGTCCACAGTGGACTCTCTCAACTCAGTGATAAATACTGCCGAGATAGCGATCCAACGAAAAAGGCGAGGTATTCGATACTGTGCGTTAGTGACACTTGACGTGAAGAACGCATTCAACAGCGCAAGCTGGGATGCCATCGCGCTCTCGTTACACCGGCTTAGCCTACCGGTGGGTCTGTACCGGATCCTGGAAAGTTACTTCCAAAACCGCGTACTGCTATACGAGACCGATGCCGGTCAGAAAAGGGTTCCGATTACCGCCGGAGTCCCGCAGGGCTCGATCCTAGGCCCGGTGCTATGGAACCTCATGTATGACGGGGTTCTGAGACTGAAGTTCCCTCCTGGGGTCAAGATCGTCGGCTTTGCCGACGACGTAACCTTGGAGGTCTACGGGGAGTCAATTCCTGAGGTAGAACTAACCGCAGAACACGCGATTAGCACGGTGGAGGAATGGATGAGCGCGAGAGGCCTGGAGCTCGCTCATCATAAGACGGAGGTAGTTATCGTCAACAACCGCAAGTCGGCACAACATGCAGTTATCCATGTGGGAGAAGTCGCGATCACTTCACAGCGAAGTCTGAAGTCTCTCGAAGTCATTATAGACGACAAGCTGACCTTCGGCAGCCATGTCGACTATACGTGCAAGAGAGCGTCGACTGCTGTTGCGGCACTATCGAGAATGATGTCCAACAGCTCAAAGGTGTGCGCCAGTAGACGTAGGTTACCGGCAGGCGTTGCCGTATCTATCCTCAGGTACGGCGGCCCGTCATGGTCAAGAGCACTGAGGGTAACCAGTTACCTACAGAAACTGGAGAGCACCTACCGCGTGATGTGCCTCAGAGTGATATCTGCCTACCGCACGGTATCACACGATGCATTCTGCGTGATAGCGAGCATGATGCCAGTCGGGCTGGTCATTCGGGAAGATGAGGAGTGCTTTGAGCTACGTGGAAATAGGGGAGCCCGCGAGCGCACCAGGGCGACCTCGGTCGCCAGATGGCAGCGTGAGTGGGACAACTCCTCGAAAGGTAGGTGGACTCACCGGCTGATACCTAGCATATCGAGCTGGGTGGGAAGACCCCATGGGGAAGTTCACTTCCACCTGACACAATTCCTGTCAGGCCATGGCTGTTTCCGTCAGTACCTCCACAGGTTCGGGCACGCGGAGGTCCCAGTCTGCCCGGACTGCCCAGGTGTAGATGAAACTGCCGAACACATACTGTTCGTATGTCATCGGTTCGATGTCGAAAGAAGAGCAATGCTTGACGTCTGTGGCTGGGACACAACCCCTGATACCCTTATTCAGCGGATGTGTCAATCGGTGGAGAAGTGGAACGCAGTCTCGGCTGCTACCATCCAGATTGCCAGTAGGCTACAGGTAATCTGGCGAACCGAGCAACAGATGGCGGGCACGGCTAACTAGTGATTGGTTAGCTGGAGCGAAAAAGGCCAAGCGCAAAATAAGAGAGTGAATGGTCTGTTCATGCCGAGGTAGGTTGGCGCAGCGAATGGCAACCGCGTAAGGGGTAAACCCAGCCACCCCGAAGCAAGACAGAAGAGTGAGTGTATAGGCGTATAAGTGGACTGCCTCATGCCAAGACGGGAGGGTCGTAGCGTAGTATGTTGGAACTAAGCTATCGATGCCTCATGGCGTGGCAGAGGAGTGAAAGGGTGAGCATCCAAGTCAGTCTTACACTGCATGTTAAGGGTGAGCATAAAAGTCAGCCTCACAGGTTGGTAGAGGCTAGCACAAAAGTCAGCCTAGCAAGGAATGAAAAAGGTGAGCACAAAAGTCAGCCTCGCATGGTATGTCAGAAGTGGGGCCTAAGAAAAATGTCCCACGTGGGATGCCAGAGGGAGTGACAAAGGTACAATAGAGTGGCACGATTGAGAGTGAATCAGGTGATAGGGTGAGCACACAAGTCAGCCTCGCATGGAACGTAAAAGGTGAGCACAAAAGTCAGCCTCATGTGGGAGTGTTTGAGAGTGAATCAAAGTGTGATTGAGAGAGCACCCAAGTAAGCCTCATACAGGATGTATGATCGCGTGAGTGAGAGTGAATGAGTACATTTAGTACAGCCATCCCCCCAGAAGTAATACCGAGAGGTAGTTCCTGGGAGGAATGATGGCGGAGCCCAATGGAGTTTAGTCGGTATTAATGGCTGGTCACCATTCGAGTCCGACACGCCCCCAGTGCACCCCGTGTGGTAGATTGGACCCTACCAATAGCACGTGTACTGGGCTAGGACATAAAGGTCTTCTCCATTGTAAAAAAAAAACAGCTGACGGTAAGAAAACATACGTCAACTCAGACTCTTTTCGGGTGACCTTCGCCGGTTCTGCTTTACCCAACTACTTCCTCTTTGATAAGGTTTGTCTATCTGTTCGCCTCTTTGTGCCACGGGTCATTAGCTGTACTAATTGTAAACAACACACAGCCTCTGACCCTCTTCTGAGCATCTTGATAAGCTTTCTCCCCGCTGTAAAAAGATTATTGTTGCAGTCCACTGCGAAATGGCCCCTTCTTTCAACGATTGTATCCTTTGGTGGCTAATTCATCGAATGAGGTCACGAATTTAATCACTGTTCTACAGTGAAATTGCAGAAGCTTAATCCCGAAAATCGATTCCTTTGAAATCTTACTAAATAACTTGAAATGCGATGCATTTGCACTATGCGAGACATGGCTTACTTCAGAAATAGACTTACACTTCCACGATTTTAAAATTATTCGCTTGGATCGAGAAGACTCTTACGGAGGAGTACTTTTGGGGATCAAAAAGTGCTATTCTTTCAATCGAATCAACCTCCCCTCGACTACCTAACTACTGACGGCTTTGCGATATTGCGGAACTCCTCCCCGCACCGAGGTTAGTTTTAGGTGAAACCTTAGATATGTCCTCTGCTCGACATCGCTGCGGTTAGATTTGGAAGGTAGTCTGTGATCCCCACGGCAGCGACCATCTGCCAATCGTAATTAACATTGCTAACGGTTCAGAGCCACCGAATACAATTAATGTTTCGTATGACCTCACACGAAATATTGATTGGAAGAGCTACGCGTCCGCGATATCCGGAAAAATAGAATCGACACAAGAGCTTCCTCCGAAGGAAGAGTACGGCTTCCTGGCTGGCTTGATTCTCGATATCGCGATTCAAGCTCAGACTAAACGCGTACCAGACGCGAGCTCTCGCGGGCGTCCTCCCAATCCATGGTGGGACAAAGAGTGCTAAGACGTGTACGCGGAGAAGCCCGCCGCGTATAAGACCTTCCGGGACGACGGGTTCCCGCTAGCTATCGACAATACGCGACGTTAGAAACGCGACTGAAGAGTTTGATGAACGCCAAGAAACGTAGTTACTGACGCCGGTTCGTTGACGGACTAACGAGAGAAACATCGATGAGCACTCTTTGGGGCATGGTCCGGCGTTTGCGAAGCCGGAACAGTACTAACGAGAACGCGGAATATTCAAACCGTTGGATATTCGATTTCGCCAAGACGGTTTGTCCGGATTTCGCCCCGGCACAGAAGATCTACCGCGCAGCGTCCCCTCAGGATAACACGAACGAAACACCTTTTTCGATGGTGGAGCTCTCACTTGCTGTCTTATCATGTAACAATAAAACCCCAGAGCCGGACAGAATTAAATTCAAATTGTTCAAGAATCCGCCAGACTCTGCCAAGAGACGAAATTATTAAATAAGTTTATTGAGTCTAACATTGTCCCACACGATTGGAGACAAGTGAATCGTCATCGCCATCCAAAAACCAGGAAAACCAGCCTCCGACCACAATTCGTATCGACCGATCGCAATGCTGTCCTGTATCCGGAAATTGTTGGAGAAAATGATCCTATCCTATCCTATCACGCCTCGACAATTGGGTTGAAGCAAATGCCTTACTGTCAGATACACAATTTAGATTTCGGAAAAGGGACGAACGATTGTCTTGCGTTGCTCTCACATGCATTTTTCGCATGGTGATTTCACGAACTAGCTACATGGGTCTTCTCCAGGGCTCATGTCTAAGCCCCTTGTTATACTATTTGGATGTCAACGACATTGATGAATGTCTTGGTAATTCCTGCGCGTAAAGCATCTTGCAGACGATGGCGTTCTTTCTGTTACGGGACCCAAAGCTATCGATCTACAAGGACCATTACAGAATACCTTAGACAGCCGATTCCAGGTAGATAGTGGGTTCGCTGGCGCCCCGACGACCCATATCCAGTGGTCTGTAGCGATCTACTCGACTAGTCCCTAGCGGTGGACTTAGCCTAGTCCACTCATTTCAAGCGTCTTCCTGCGTGTTGCCATCGAATCCATTCTCACCATTTTCCTCACGTTTCTGATGTTTCTCCGATATCCTCGGGAGATGCAGGATCATCCCGATGATAACGTCATTAGCCGGAACGTCCCGTTCAACTTTTTGCGATTTCGTTTGTGAACGACGTACTATTCGAACCTCAACCGACCGTCGATTATCATTCACAATTCAGCTTCACTTCAGCTCACGTTTCTATGCAATCGCGCACGCTCCGACGTCGATCTGCATCCGCTGCACTGCTTTGCAGTCGCTGACCGACAACATCTGCATCTCTTGGTGAGTTATCTGCAGCTTGGCCCCGTTTATCCAGCTCTTGATCGGGTCTATTGTCACCCCCACTTCTTCAAGTGTATCACCCATCACCGTTAGTCGCACGTCATCCACGAAACCCACGATCTTCACTTTCCTGGACAGCCGCAGTGTCAAGACCTCACCGTACATCCCGTTCCAAAGAATTGGACCGAGAATGGAGCCCTGGGAAGCACCCGCTATGGCTCGTATCGACTTGGGCCCTTCGTTCGTCTCGCACAGCAACACTATGCTCTGGTAGCAGCTCTTCAAGATCTGGCATAGATAGTCGAGGACCTTCCAGCTGGCGCTGTTGAACGTATTTTCACATATATCGTGACGACAGCGCAGTATCGATCTTTTCTTCGTTTCTGTTTAGGTGTCTTCTCGGTACTCTCGAGTACTGTCCTAACTACCTTACTCTTTTACGAATTCCGAAGTGCATCTTGGACAGTCTGCACTCACCCTCCGTGCAATTCGTCAGTGATGTTAAGGCTGATTCGCTCCAGGAGTTTTGCGTGTATATCCAGCAGACATATGGGCCTATACGAGGCCGGATCGCCCGTTAGCTTCTCTGGCTTTGGCAGCAAC
Source organism: Topomyia yanbarensis (assembly GCF_030247195.1). Classification (NCBI taxonomy): domain Eukaryota; kingdom Metazoa; phylum Arthropoda; class Insecta; order Diptera; family Culicidae; genus Topomyia; species Topomyia yanbarensis. Next base: position 188,050,570 of record NC_080670.1, read on the forward strand.
ACCAGCTTCTGTGCCTTCCACATTTTAGGGAAGTTGTCTTCATCTAGACAATTCTGCAGCACTATCCTGAACATGTCCGGCTATGCTAGATTCGCAGTTTTCAGTGCAACGTTTTGTGTTCCATCCGGACCGGCGACTTTGATTTCACTTCTGCGAGCGCGTCTTTCTTTATTTACCGATCATGCGTGCTTGCTCTTTCTTCTTCACCGTACGGTGTCAGTGGTCAGGAGGTTGGATCGTGCTTCGGGAAAGAGACCCTCGACGATTATCTTCAGCTTACCCGGACACAGTTCTGCTGGCATTGACGGACCCTTTATCTACCCCATCATGATTTGGTACGTAGCTTGATCTCCCGCTTTAAAACGGCTCTAGCTTCCCCAAAACGCCGCCACCAGCTCCTCTCTATCTGAAACAATAGTTTTGGAGATTGATCCCCCTAGAAGTAATAATGGCGAATCGGTGCTGGATCCTGAGGCTGAATGCCATTAGACCAAATGGGCCATTAGGGTAAAAGCCATTGGGCCGAACTGGTCAGTATACCGAATGGATCAGTAAACCGCAAGGGTCATTAAGCCGAATGCGTTATTAAGCCGAATAGGTACTTAGCTAAAATGGTGTGCAGCAGATAGCCTGGAAGAGGCCGCCGAGTATGGTGTAGAGGTGGCTTTTGTTCTAGGTGTGAATTTAAGAATTTTCGCCAAAAATGACTTAATTTGGACATGATTTAGAGGTGTCTCCAATCAAAAATCGTGTTTTTGCTATGTTACCGTAGGAAGATCAGTTACACTCTGATTCAATAGGCCCTACATGACTGGTCCGAGCGGCTTCGTTGGTTGAATGGCAGCAGGAGTGGGACAACGCGGAAAAAAAGAATGTGGACCCTCCGACTCATCCCAAATATGTCGGCTTGGATGCATAGGAAGCATGGAGAGGTGAACTTCCATTTGACGCAGTTTTTGTCCCGGAACGGATGCTTCCGGAAGTGCTTGCATCGGTTTGGACATGCTTCATCACCCTTTTGCTCGGTGTGTGCGAAAGTGCATGAGACACCGGAGCACGTGGTCTTCCAATGCCCTAGGTTCGAAGAAGTTCGTAGTGGTATACCTGGTTTGACAGTTGACAATATCGTCGAAGAGATGCGCCACGACGAGCATACCTGGGACGCTATCAACAGAGTGGTTACGAGCATACTCTCCGAGCTGCAGAGGAAGTGGACCAACAAGAAGCCACAAATCGGGTTTTGAGAGAAGTTCCGCCGCCGAAGGTGTAGACTAGGTCCACCGCCGGGGACTAGTTGAGTGGTACGCGTAGCAGCACCGAGTTTGGGTCGTGGGATGCCAGTGAACCGGAAGGTACGCTCCATTCGGAATCGCTGGATGGGCCTCAGCACCTGCTGGCTGGCCCATTGAGTAGGCTAGATCCACCGCCGGGGACTAGATCGAGTAGATCGGGACGAAGCGGGAAGCTAAATGGCTGACGGAAATGAACATCGGTATTGGGAGAAATCTACCGCTTGGCTTCGGAAGAGCATCTCTCGCCGGGGAATTCTCCGTCGGAGTAGGCTAGGTCCACCGTCGGGAACTAGACCGAGTAGTTCGCACACAAGTAAGAGCGGGGGGTTGAATGGTTCATCGGGGAAGTTGAGCGAAATTGAACGAGAGGGAACCAAAGGGCTCAAGAAATTGTGGTGCTTAAACCAAAGAAAAATCGGTATCGGGAGAACTTCCTGCCGGTAGTGGTAGTGCCGGGGAGAAATCAGGTTTTGGGCAAGAACAGTGGTTTTTATCGGGTCGAGTGATGGCAGCCCGTTCCCTGAGACATTAGGGGTTTTGTACATTTTTCCCGTCTCAGGGCTTTCTTGAAAGTTTTTTAATGCTCTAAAAAAAGACATTTCCGATCTCGCCGAACTGAATCGAATGGTATGTGAATCTCGGCTCTCCGGGCCTCGATTAAAAATCGATTTATAGATTGATTGCTTTGCATTTCTTTATATGAGAAAGGCAAAACTGTTTAAAAACTTCTTCTAAGCGACATTCTGAAAGTAAAGCAGTATTGTAATCGAATATTTTGCCAAAGTCGATTCTCAAGTAGCATTTGAAACGACTTCAAATGTAATGTTTATCAGGTGCGCTTTAAAACGCATTTAGCATGGTTATTGGTTACCTGGATAGTTTCTTTGTCGGTGGGGAGAACTGGTCACGTTTACCCTCTGCTGTTTGTTGATCGCTCCGTCTGCCTTCCGCCTCGCTCGAGTTTACGTCCATGTCATCGTCGCTAGAGCAGCTTTGGTTTTCGCTGCCAAATGTTTAGTGCTTTTTGTGTTTTCGAGTATCCCTGGTGTAGCCGTGTTCTTTTTTTGTGTATTACCTCCCTGGGTATGTTAGCTATTGGCTTGGCGATACCGTGGAATATTGTTTGGCTGGCTGACTGTGGTGTATCAGCAGATGTCGAAGGTTTTTTATTAGTGTTTTGTTGTAGTATATGCATTTTCTTTAGATGTTTTGGCGCAATGCTCTGTCGGGTTACAAAACTGGTACGTGGACATCTGCCCGGACTATGTGAATAATGTTCTTTGGATATAGTTAACACCTTGAAATGATCTGCCCACGAAAGTTAAGTAAGAAGACGCATTTGCACCACCCGAACAATGTTGAGAATGCCAGGGAAAAAGTTTCTCCAAATGGCGTTTGTGATTCCACTTCTCCAGACTTCGACATGAAACTTGTAATAAAATCCGTGCTAGTACGAGGTGCCGAATCGTGTAGGCGAATTTCCTTCAGATCATTGTCCATTTTCACGAGGATCTTGGTTTTGACGTTTTCATATTCAACGTCGTGCTACGTGTTATTCTTCGCTACGAAGCATTCGAAATCGGCTAAGGAGTAAAACGTTATTAGTACAACTTGTCTCGTGTGATGTAGTTGTATGTGTGAAATTTCTATGAGTACTATTTCTATTTTCACCTCAATCACGTGCATTGTAGGTAAGGTCTGCGCGAAGTCAATCGAGATTGTGTTCTCCCGTAATCGGCGCAATTTATTTTAAGATTGACTCACAGTTGGGGGCAACGAGACTTTGCTGTGTCTATAGTTTAAACGTACACCCTAAAGCGCAACGGTGCGGGTAGATTTTTTTTTGTTTTTATGCTGTTCACAAGCGGTGCGCTTTTTGAATTCTGATATACACGAGATGAGATAGAAGACTGTTGTTTATTAATCTTATATCGATCAACAGGCTTTCTGAGCTCAAGTGATGTCATATAAACAAACAATTAATAAAACAATCAATCGAAGTCATCAGATCCATTTAAAGGAAATTGTAGGCGCAGAATTTAGCGTGACACATTAAAATTGAAAGCTGAGTTGATCCGGTCTTTTGTGGGTTAGTGAAGAATCCATGCATTCTATAATTAGTGCGTCGAAATGATAGCGCATTACGGTGCAAATTTTATGTAAATCTGTTCCAAAGTGACTTTGCAAAATGTCAGCAATAAACAATGCCCTCGCATGTATTCCATCGAACAAACAGGAGAATCAACTGACTACGATTTTCGTAGCTGTAGAAATGGGCACCATCTGTCCACGGTGCGCAAAACGTAAAAATCGACAATGCCCAAGCTGAATTCTCTCTCTCTCTCTCTCTCTCTCTCTCTCTCTCTCTCTAATAGTACATCAGTTCGTGACGGTCTGAGACGGCTGTTCTTAAAGAAATCTGTACTCTTCAATTAAACAAATGAGGCGTAAAATCCTGAGATAATCCACGAAGCACAGACGTGGACTCTTTAGCACTAGATGCACGTCATTGAAATAAAGCAGAAACATCAACGGTTCCTAGTGGCTTGCTTGGGATATTACTGAAGTAGAACAAGGATTTCATTAGAAAGCGGCCAATATGGCCATCGCCGATTGAAACAAAACTTTGCAGTTGTGTCCGGTTTATGAATCTCCGTGTTTTCCTCTGGCAATCAAAACATTTAGAAGCAAGAGCAATTTTTTAAAATGGCGTAGAAGTTTTTGCATACATTACTTTAAAAAAAAGATTTCTATCATCGTATTTTGCACAACAAAACCATTCTAGAATAAATTAAAGGGAATAAATGTTTCTTCACGGAAAAAAATACACTGAAAAAAATTGGTGCACGTTTTGCAAAAACAAAAAAATATGTTAAAAATGAAATTACAAAAAGCCATTTTTAAAATTTTACTGATAGTTTTCGAGATATTTGGAATTGTGCGAAAATTATAGTGTTGACTGTCAATTTAAAAACAAAATTATCATCAGAAAACTTTTTTGATGATAGTTTTGCCAGCACGCAATTTATTTAAAATGTTTCCTTTCTCCTTAGGTTTTGATTTACGATAACTAAAGAAAATATAAAAAATTGGTTCCTTGTAGATTATTTTTTAACATAATTTTTTGCATTTGTCAAAAAAAAAATCAAAACTTTTTTCTAGGGTGCATTTTTTTCGTGCAGAAATATTCATTCTCTGTAACTCATTCTCGGTTAGTTTTTCTTTATAAAATACTGCTATCGAACAATATTTTATTTGAAAACGATGCATGCAAAAACTACTACGCCTTTTTAAAAAATTGCCCTGGAGTTAAATTGACTGTGGACACTTCCGGCTTCAGATGATTTTTGGGGATGACAATGAATTCCTTTCCTTCTTCACGTTGAGAAAATTGAGTGGCTCACTAAGCTTATTCTTCAGCGTACAAGCGTTGCAACTGGCTATGTTGACGCCATCACGACCCATATTTGCTGATGAGGGACACGGCAGCTTGACACTATTCATTGCTGGTTTGGCAAATACGCAGCATGACGATGACCTCAGACATGAGAAACACTAATGCCGGGGCTTTGAGCGGGAACTAACTGTCGTCGGTTTTACCGACGGGCAAATAATAATCCTGGGTCAACTGCAGCAGTGAGGCGAGGCTGAGCTGGAAAGCGCATCTGAAAGGAGAAGAGTCATTACAGGAAAGCGGTTGTTCTAAATTTGGTACCGCTCGGTGCAGCAGAGAAAAGTCGGATACTGTGCTAGACGGAAGGCCGGGTGAATGCCGATAGAATTCGCACGTTTCTTACAAGGGCGGTTGGAGACACTATCGCTACCATAACATTTTGAAACAGACCTGCTTATTTACGTTGAAACGAACGATAGCAATTTTCTTAATCGATGGTTTAAACACAGATTTTTTCAAATTTCATTCAATGACATCTCATCTGTAATGGCAACTGTCGGGCCAGAGTGTCACCAGATTTTCGTGTTACTTAATTACGAGCAAATTTCTCTTCTGAGAATAATACTCCGAGTAAAGGTGACTATTTTTGGGCGCTCCAGTGATGGCACCCTTAGTTACTACAACTTTAGATACTTTGCCAAATCATCAACTTGCGAGTGAATCTATGTTCAAAGTTAAATTTGAACTTACCCCAAGACTTACCCCGAACATCTCTGAGCACTTGGCAAGGCTAATTTTAAACTAAATACAGTTTCTTTTTGGGCCATCGCCTATGTGGTAGTCAAGACAGCTACTGTAACTGATGAGACTGAGCCTAAACGGAATCATATATTAACTTACAGTGTAATAATAATATCCTAAAGATACCTTAAAAACATATGAAAACCATTGTCATCAATCGTGTAACCCCACTTTGCGAGATGAGTATCGATAAAAGTAAAAGCCATCCTTTATCGCCACGGACAGTTATTTTGCACCTGCTATAGGAACTATCCAAACAACCTACAGAAAATAGAATCAACCTACCTTTGGGATTTTAAATTGAACTCTCTTATCAGCTTAGCGTGCTTTCACTCAACTCGTATCGTAGCGAAACTACGTATCTGTTAGCTGCTGTGTAGTCCTTCGGCTCCTATATCGCCCACCTCCCCTGTCGGCGATATCGAAGTAGAGAACCAACCGGAAAGCTACCGGCTGATGGATGCTGGCTGGGTTAGGTTTGATGGTGGTTTTGAAACTGTTTCACTGTTCGGCTTTTGCGTTTGAGTTTTTGTTTTTTATTCACTCTTCTCATTTTCAATGCCCGAGCCCATTTCGATGAGACGTGATGTGGCTTGTTGTAGAGCCTACCATCGGAATACCCAATAGTTCGACCACGGCGGCCCGCCCGAAGCTGCTCGTGTATTGCGGCAGTAGCTCCACAGTAGCCACGACCAACCACCCGCTGTTTCGCCACCCACCCGCCACCCCCCCATTCATCGGTCGTCGTGGCCATGCAGGGAGACGCTGACACGCAGTAGTCCACCGCGGGAGATGCTCTGCTGTTGACGTTATGGTTGACTGTTTCTGTGAATTTTTACGATTGACGGGGCACTTGCCCGGGAAGCTGTCCCGCCAAACCTGGACTAGATGTACGTCTGCTCGCAGGAGTTCTGACGCACTTGCTGAATTCCGTGCAGGGAGCAGGTCGAGTAGCAGCGTCTCGATGCGAATCTCTGCAAAAAAAGAAGAAGACGCAACACATTCCGTTTCGCGGAACAGAGAAAAGAAAAGAAAAAAATGGAAAATAAAATGTAAGTTGAGCTCATCCTCGAATTCGGGTTGCTGGGGTTTTATTTTGTCGGCAGACAGCCTCAGCAGTGTCAGAAGCTATGTATGAGCTGTGGTTTCATGTGCAGTAGGCAGGTGAACAGAGATGCATTGACAGTCACAAGCACACACACATGAATATATTTGAGAAGGATAGACAGCGGGGCATGGGTGCGTGATGAACACAGATTGTTTCTAGATGCTGATATGAACCGATCTGTTCTGGTGGGGGTGGTTTGGTTGGGTGCTAATGGACGCCGCTCGATGGACTTCGATTGCCGGTGGTGGTGTCGGGTGGTGGTGGTGGTTAAGGTTTTGCCAGGAGAACATTCACAGCATACACATTCACAGATATTCGGAGCTTAGTTTCGAAAGGAGTTGAGTGGAAACAGCTAAAAGTAAAGAAAGGTGATAAAATAGAAGCGTGTTGCAAAAATATACGGTCACAGTCGACAGGCGGTGAGGTCGTTGTGTTTTATTGTGTGCCGGAAGAAGCAAGTGTGCCTTTTAAGGTAAGGTGAGAGGTTCATAACATAATACAAGCGATGTAATATTAGAATGCAGTCGTAAGAACGAACGTCAACGCTTCTAGCCGACGGTTGTTGTTGTTGTTTTTTTGCTTTTATGAGGTCGCCACCGGATGGAAAGGTAAACAATTTGTGGCTTGCAATAAATAGCACTGTAACTTTCTTGAAGACGGAAACTTGTGGCATGGCTGGAAAATAAACCTTTCCGGTTTGGAATTAATTTTGTTTCGTATGGAATCCTATACGTGCGATATTTCCTCCACCACTTGTGTCGAGTTCCCTCTGTGAAAAATTTAGCAACACAACGTCGTCGACACCTGAAATGTATTACCTTGATAATTACCTGCAGTGACACCTATGTGACTATTTTATAACCCCTTGATAATATTCTTTTTTTCTATATGACTTATAAATGTGGCCAAGAATAAAATAGTTGTGTTTAACACAACCGCGTGTCAATTGATTCTAGTCAATCATGTCGAATGGTCCTAAATGCAAATGACAGTTTCTCTTTGTTTACTTTCTCTTTGCTAACAACTCCGCTGTTTATACATTTGTTGCTTAACTCTTAGCCTAATGTGCTAGTCGAAGACAGAGTTTTTCGATATACTGAAACAATATTCAGAAGTGTTATGATGACACCGTAATAATCGAAAGAGAAAGTAAACAAAGAGTGGCTCTCATTTGCACATAGGGCCATTTGACATGTTTGTCTAGAATTGTTTCGTATACACGGTAAAAAATCCTCACGTTGATGGAAAGTGATTTGCAGTTGATTTCGCACTACTTGCCCAACATTTCAATGCGTTGTGTCAAACTGTTGGAATGAATCATTTCAAAGCACTACGAAATCAACAGCAAATCACTTTCATTTGAAATGTGTTGCACATTGCTTCTAATAGATCTTGCATTTAACTATATACGTATTCCTTACGGTATATCCCATTATGGATTACCTGGGAACAAATAATTGTATAATAAATTAACCACAAGTAAAATATACAATACTCACGTTCTACATTACTTTGGAAATGCAAGTTTTCCATTTTTGCTCCTATTTCCGAGCATACGTTTATAGTCGATTAAAGACTTTAGTGTTTTGACACTTTTGACACTTGTAATTAAAGATGGAACCACTCAAATTCAATAGATTAGTACAGTGGTGCGAATTCAACGGATATTCATTTCAATTTAAAGATCATTTCTATTAAATAGCTTTCAAGGACCAGGTCATTCTGATACGAGTTATAAATCATTAGAAAATCAATGCTAAATCACTTCAATTGTTAGTGATACATGATAAACTGATTCAAGTGCAATATCATTTGAATTAGACGTGCCAATTTTTTACCGTGTCCATTTTGAGCAATATGCAGGGTGGCCAGATAGAATTCCTTAATATCGGTAGGGTTACTAAAATTTTATCGGTAGTTATCGGTAGGCCGGGTTGTTGTCCCAAAACGTAGTGTTGATATAAAATTGTAAAATACTGAAAACACAGATCACAGACCAAATCCAACCAAAAAAATGAATGTTGAGTAGGATGTGTCCAAAATCAACAAAAATCAGTAGTTTTCGGTAGGGATAACACAATATCGGTAGTTTTCCCTTGGTCGTCTGTGAATTAGTAGGGAAGACCAAAATCGGTAGGACTACCGATAAATCGGTAGGTCTGGTCACCCTGGCAATATGGTCGCTACATCAGGGGCAGGGTTGTTAACGTTGGATTCAACTTTACCGCCGATTACCGGCGTTGAATTTCACGTTAATTACATCGTCATCGTTAACTTAGGGGCAGATAACTCAAAGAATGTTTGAGTTTTGCATCAAATTAGAAAAAAATGCATTTAATTTCCATTTTTGCATCAACTTTGCACTCCCTCGCAGAAAAGCTTGTTAAACAAACGTTCTACGATGATCAACTTTTTTCGATGTTTTGTTTTTTGGGCTAGATTTTTTTTGTAGGGTTTTGACATCTTACACGCAACGCAAAATACATTACGGTTTTCTATTTTGATGGAAAAAATGCATTTAATTTCGCTGATATTTTAAAATGCATCACATGTGATCTGCCTCTAGTCGTCTCGGCAACGCACTTCGTTGTATTCAACGTTAGCGTTATCGGAATTCTATCTGAAGCGCTTTTTTCGTCAGGTAATTATTTAGTATTTTCACATGAAGTTTAATTTTAAGTTAAGTGATATTTAGGTATCCATTAAATTTTACTTAAAGTACAGATTCTAAGGTTAGTTGTTCCAGCATTTTTAACGTTTATAAAAACCTAATGGAACAAATCTAAATCGCGCAATCTAGGTGACCAGTATATGTCTCCTTTTTTCAAGTTGACATGCCTTCGTGCCCCCATGTTTCCGCAGTTGAGTAGAAGGGGTGCGTCGTACTATTGAAGCTGGTTGAGTAGTCTTAAAACTACTGGCCGCCCCGGGCACTATTAAAATTAATTTCCTGCGTGAAATTTTGGGCAATATTCCGTGTGATATTCCTGCTAAATTTCGTGCGAAATTCCATGCGAAACTTTGTGCGAAATTCCGTGCGAAAATCCGCGCGAAATTTCGTGCGAAATTCCGTGAGAAGTTCCGCGCGAAATTCCATGTCAAATTAAGAGCGAAACTCCGCGCGAAATTCAGAGCGAAATTGCGTGCGAATTTCGTGATTATTTCGGTGCGAAATTCCGCGCGAAATTTCGTGCAAAATTCCATACGAAATTACGAGCGAAATTCCGTACGAAATTGCAAGAGAAATTTAGCGCAAAATTCAGTGCAAAATTTCACGCGAAATGTCGTGCGAAATTTCGTGCGTAATTCCTTGCGAAATTTCCGTGCATAATTTCGGAGGAAATTTCGTGCGTAACTCCATGCGAAATTCCGTGCGAAATTTCGGGCGAAATCTCGCGTTAAGTTCCGTGCAAAATTTCGGGGGAAATTCCGCGCGAAATTTCGTGCGAAATTTCGTGCGTAATTCCGTATGAAATTCCGCGCAAAATATCGTGCGCAATTTCATGCGAAATTTAGTGCGAGATTCCGCGCGAAATTTCGAGCGAAATTCCGGGCAAAATTCCGTGCGAAAATCCGCGCGAAATTTCGTGTCAAATTCCGAGCGAAATTCCGCGCGAAATTCAGTGCGAAATTGCGTGTGCAATTCCGTGCGAATTTCGTGATTTGGTGCGAAATTTCGTGCGATATTCGCCCAGAATTTCGCTTGGAGTTTCGCTCAGAATTTTGCACGGAATTTCGAATGGAATTTCGGACGAAATTTTGCGCAGGATTTCGCTCGGAATGTAGAACGGAATTTCGCAAGGAATTGCGCACTGAATTTCGCACGAAATTTCGCACGGAATTTCGAACTAAATCTTGCCCAGAATTTCGCACGAAGCTCCGCACTATATTTTGAGTTGAATTTCATGCGAAATTTCGAGCGAAATTCCGTTCGAAATTCCACGCGAAATTTCGTGTGAAATTCTGCGCGAAAATTCACGCAAAATTTAGTGCGAAATTCCGCGCAAAATTTCTTTCGAAGCTCCGTGCAAAATTTCGAAGGAAACTCCATGCGAAATTCCGCGCGAAATCCTATGCGAAATTTCGTGCTAAATTTGGTGTGAAATTCCGTGCGAAATTTCGAGCGAAATTCCGCGCAACATATAGTGCGAATTCTGCGCAAAATTTCGCCCGAAATTCCGTGCGAAATTTAGAGTGAAATTTAGTGCTAAATTCAGTGCGAAATTCCGTGCGAGACTTCGTGCGACGAAATATCGCAAGGAATTTCGCTCGGAATTTCGCCCGAAATTTCGCATGGAATTTTACACGAAATTTCGCAATGAATTTCGCACGAATTTTCGCACTACATTTTTCACAGATTTTCGCTCGAAATTTCGTATTATTTTGAGTGGAATTTCGAGCGAAATTTCGAGTGAAATTCAGTGCGAAATTCATTGCGAAATTCCTTGCAAAATTCCGCGTGAAATTCTAGCAAAATTTCATGCGAAATTCCGTGCGAAATTTCGTGCGAAATTCCGTTCAAGATATAGTGCGAAATTCCGTGAAAAATTTCGTGCGAAATTCCGCGCGAAATTTAGTTCGAAATTCCGTGTGAAATTTAGAGTGAAATTTAGTGCTAAATTCAGTGCGAAATTCCGTGTGACGGAATATCGCAAGGAATTTCGCTCGAAATTTCGCCCGAAATTTTGCATGGTATTTCGCATCAAATTTCGAACGAAATTTCGCTCGCTTTCATTCAAAATTTCACTCAAAATATAGTGCTGTGAACGAAACTCCATGCGAAATTCCGAGCGAAATTTTCGCACGGAATTACGCACGGAATTTCGCGAGGAATTTCACACGAAATTTCGCAATGAATTTCGCACGAATTTTCGCACTATATTTTTCACAGACTTTCGCTCGAAACTTTGCATTATTTTGAGTGGAATTTCGAGCGAAATTTCGAGCGAAATTCAGTGCGAAATTCATTGCGAAATTTCGTGCGAAATTCCTTGCGAAATTTCGCGTGAAATTCTAGCAAAATTTCGTCCGAAACTCCGTGTAAAATTTCGAACGAAACTCCGTGAATTACGCACGGAATTTCGAACTAAATCTCGCCCAGAATTTCGCACGAAACTCCGCACTATATTTTGAGTGGAATCTCGCTCGAAATTTCGCACTGAATTTCGTACGAAATTTCGCACGGAATTTCGAAATAAATCTCGCCCAGAATTTCGCACGAAACTCCGCACTATATTTTGAGTGGAATTTCGCTCGAAATTTCGTACGAAATTTCGCACGGAATTTCGCACAGAATTTCGCTCGGAGTTTCGCTCAGAATTTTGCACGGAATTTCGCAAGGAATTTCGGACGAAATTTCGCGCAGAATTTCGCTCGGAATGTAGCACGGAATTTCGCACTGAATTTCGCGCGGAATTTCGAACTAAATCTCGCCCAGAATTTCGCATGAAACTCCACACTATATTTTGAGCGGAATTTCATGCGAAATTTCGAGCGAAATTCCGTTCGAAATTCCACGCAAAATTTCGTCCGAAACTCCGTGCAAAATTTCGAACGAAACTCAATGCGAAATTCCGCGCGAAATCCCATGCGAAATTTCGTGCTAAATTTGGTGTGAAATTCCGTGCGACATTTCAAGCGAGATTCCGCGCAACAAATAGTGCGAACTCTGGGCAAAATTTCGCCCGAAATTCCGTGCGAAATTTAGAGTGAAATTTAGTGCTAAATTCAGTGCGAAACGAAATTTCGCTCGCTTTCATTCGAAATTCCACTCAAAATATAGTGCAGAGAACGAAACTCCATGCGAAATTCCGAGCGAAATTTACGCGCAACATATGGTGCGAAATTCCGTGCAAAATTTCGAGCGAAATTCAGTCCGAGATTTCGTGCAAAATTCTGTGCGAAATTCCGCGCAAAATTTCGTCCGAAATTCCGTGCGAAATTTCCAGTGAAATTTTGTGCGAGAATTTCGCTCAAAATTTTGCATTAAATTTCGCACGAAATTTCGCATGGAATTTCGCGCGGAATTTCAAACTGACTTTCGCTCGAAATTTCGCACAGAATTTCAGACGAAATGTTGCGAGGAATTTCGCTCGGAATTTCGCTGGAAATTTTGTACGGGATTTCGCACCATACGTTGCGGGGAATTTCGCGCGAAATTTCGCTTGAAATTTCGCAGGATATTTTGCACTGAATTTCGCACGAAATTTCACTCGAAATTTCATGCGGAATTCCACTCAAAATATAGTGCGGAGTTTCGTGCGAAATTTCACTCGGAAATTAACACGGAATTTCGCGAGGAATTTTGCACGAAATTTCGCAATGAATTTCACACGAATTTTCGCACTATATTTTTCACAGTCTTTCGCTGGAAATTTCGCAATATTTTGAGTGTAATTTCGAGCGAAATTTCGAATGAAATTCAGTGTTAAATTCATTGCGAATTTCGCATGAAATTTCGCTCGTTTTCATTCGAAATTCCACTCAAAATATAGTGTGGAGAACGAAACTCCATGCGAAATTCCGAACGAAATTTTCGCACGGAATTTCACGAGGAATTTCGCACGAAATTTCGCAATGAATTTCGCACGAATTTTTGCACTATAATTTTCACAGACTTTCGCTCGAAATTTCGCATTACTTGGAGTGGAATTTCGAGCGAAATTTCGAGCGAAATTCAGTGCGAAATTGATTGCGAAATTTCGTGCGAAATTTATTGTGAAATTCCGTGTGAAATTCTAGCAAAATTTCGTGCGAAATTCCGTGCTGAATTTCGTGCGAAATTCCGCGCGAAATTTCGTCCAAAACTCTGTGTGAAATTTCGAACGAAACTCCGTGCGAAACTCCATGCGAATTTCGTGCGAAATCACGAGCGAAATTCTTTACGAAACTTCGTGCGAAATTCCGCGCAAAATTTCGTCTGAAACTCCGTGCGAAATTTCGTGCGAAATTCCGCTAAACATATAGCGCGAAATTCCGTGCGAAATTTAATGCGGTGTTCCGCGCGAGATTCCGTGAGAAATTTCGTGTGAAATTCCGCGCGAAATTTAGTTCGAAATTCCGTGCGAAACTTCGTGCGAAATTATCGCGAAATTTCGCACGGTAATTTCGAGCGAAAGTCCGCGCGAAATTTCGTGCGAAATTCCGCTAAACATATAGCGCGAAATTCCGTGCGAAATTTAATGCGGTGTTCCGCGCGAGATTCCGTGAGAAATTTCATATGAAATTCCACGCGAAATTTAGTTCGAAATTCCGTGCGAAGCTTCGTGCGAAATTTAGCGCGAATTTTCGCACGGTAATTTCAAGCGAAAGTCCGCGCGAAATTCCGTGCGAAATTCCGTGCAAAATTTCGAGCGAAATTCCGTGCGAGATTTCGTCCGGAATTCCGTGCGAAATTTAATGCGGTACTCCGCGCGAGAAATTTCGCACGAAATTCCGCGCGAAATTTAGTTCGAAATTCCGTGCGAAATTTAGTTTGAAACTCTATGCGAAATTTAGCGCGAAATTTCGCTCGAAATTTTGCACGGAATTTCGCTCGAAATTTTGCACGGTATTTCACACGGATTGTGTAATGCCTGTATTAAATACTGCATTTGTAGTGAATAAAAATAGTTTACTTGCGTTTGCCCTTCTTTGCAATATTTAGAAATGGAAACGTTACACTCTTCCATTCCATGCAAGTTTACATTATTTTACGATTTTTGGACAAAACGAACATGCAACAACACGAATCAATCGAATCAAAATACAGACTTACACAATGACAGAGATAATAATATTTGTTTTCTGTGCTTTCCAAACATTTGGAAATATTTTCCCGGTGGTTTGGTGAAATAAATAAAACGTTTCAAGTTAAACGCACAATTGAACGAATATTTGTGCCACTCAGCATAACTCGCACCACGCTCTTTCTTATCAGTCAAACAACAATTTCGATTCGGTATAACCCTGTCACTATGAGCTTTGATTAAAAGTTCGTCTAATGATTCACAAACAGTGCAGAAAGGTGTGAGGACTCAGCAACGCAAATGTCCATTTGTCCGATTTGCTAATTTTTACCATCCGAAGTGGCGCTTAAGCCACTGTCGCTTGCTTGTCTGCCCGCTTCATGCATAATGAAGATGCATTCCAACATACCCCGTATCAACTCATTGGTGCACTGTACTGGTGGTGGTGGTAGGTGGCATTGCATCATTCCATACGGTATGCCACTGCCCTGAACTTTGCATTGCCAAGGTTCGAGTTGTGTAGAGAGCTATCAGAGCTACCCGCACTTCCGGGAAACACATCCCTCATGTGAGAGAGATATGTAGTTTATGAGGCCGGAAGACAAGTCTGACGTAGGTTCGTAGGTCGGAATCGGGAGTGAGAACCGTTAAAGTGGAATTTAATTTTGTATGAATAATAAATACAGAATTTGTTAGCCGGTTCATGCCTCCTGCTGCTACTAATAGCGGGTAGGTAGGTAGCATAGGTTGGCTGCCAAGAGGATGAGTCTGATTTATGCCCGGCGTAGCCTAAATCTGAAAGGGAGAGCATCGTTTCTTCTCGCTTCATTCGCCAAAGGTGGGCGAGCCAAACGGTTTACCCTCCGACAGTCTAGTAGCACCGGAAGTTTATAAATCCTCGACGATATAAATTTTGGGACCAGCTGCTTGCTAGGTGATACCTTTTGGGGAATGGTGGCTGGCAGCTTGGGCTGGAAATAGGTCATATTTCAGATTTATAATTTGCATTGAGAAATTGCAGAACCCAAATTGGCAACTGATCCGAATGCGTTTTGGCAGCGGAAGCACCGAACATTATTGTTGATATGATTTATCTGTCAGGTTTTGAATCTAATGTTTTGTCTAGTGTGGATTAAATTATGTCCACGTGTTACCCAAAAATTATGTACTTATCTATTCTAGCCGAGGCGTGCAGTACAAAACCTTCAAACTCAGACTTCCAAATAAACACGACGAAACAGGATTGATATTAACGCTGTTGAAAGCAAACGTACAAGCCTAGAGACAAGCAAAACTCAGCACTCTTTGCGGTTATTATTTATCACTTCCATGCCAGGAAACAAGTCAGAATTAAGGTCACATCTTCCTGCATACATACACGCAATACCGCCGCGACGAGCTGCATGTTTACAATGTATGCTGTCGCAGAGCCCAACGCGTACTGTACGGGATCAAAAGATCACGCAACCCGGCTCTTCCGGATCCGCATGCATGGAAACGCAAAAACAATGTCATGCTGCGGTAGCGAAACCACCAGCATCCGGGCGTTGCACCAGCATCACAATTTTCATTACAGGGCAAATGTCAACTGGTGAACCATCCCATCATGTTACGATTGTTAATGAATTTTTAAATTTCGCGCAACGCTGCGCAACGATTAATGTGAACTCGGTTCACGCGTCAAATAGTCAAAAACGTCAAAAAGTGATTTAGGACGTTCCTATTTGTTCATTGAAGATTAAACTAGTACAACTAGTAAAGTTAAATGCTTCAATTAATATCTGCAGGATTTAAATGTGGAAGAACAAAGAACGAAACAGGAGAAGAATCCTGCTGGGAGCCGCATGTTTGCAACGGCGAACACAATGAAGCCGAACCAAAATTGCAAGTCTGTGCACGGGCCATTTCAATCCGACAAAAGGTTGACAAATATTTTCGATTTGGTGCAAAAACCATTTCCAAAATCGATTCCGAACCGTTGCGACCAATATCACAAACTATCACCCCGCCGCGCCGGGGCTAAAAGAAACTGCGGAAAGTGCACCTACCGGAATAGTTGTGGGTGGTGGTGGTGGTACAGATGACTAGACTCGAAATGACAACCCATTCAGTGGTACATTTTCCCATTGGCTTGCGTCACAACTAATTACTACTGATGCTGGTATGTTTCAAGCACACCAGAACACACACATACCGTTTAGGCGTATGTGGGCAGTTTCTGAATTCCAGTGAAAATTGCCATTAGATGGCAATAATAGCTATAGTGAAGGTCGGTCGTATCTACATGTAGTATCTGCCACAATGAGTGGGTGAATGCTGGACAGTTTGTGAATCACAGGAGATTGATTCTATTTATCGACTAAACATGTCATGTCATTGCTGTGCTTTGTTGCATTGTCTGACAGAAGGAATTTATTGTCAGTATCGCGCACAATAATATGTGGGAATATGTGGGAATAATGTGGCCTACGCTTTGGAAGGGTTGGGTTTAAAGTATCTATATCCGTGCTAGAGTTTGCACACTCAGAAAAAAATGAATGAAGCGTTGAGATTTGATGCAAACTCGATTTTTCTTTGGCGAAAATAATTTTTTTTTTGTTCAAAGAGGGGCAAAATTTCAAAATCGAGCTGGTATTATTGATGCCAAAAAACTTTAAAATGCATCAGGCGTCAAAATTTGTTGAAATCTCGAAAAAAAAATTTAACGAAAATTGACTTTTTTGGACGATTTTTGTTCAAAGGGGAGTAAAGGAAAATTTAAAAATCGAATTTGCATTTTTGATGCAAAATGACTTTAAAATGCATAAATCGTCGAGATTTGATGGAATCTCGAAAAAAAATTTTTTTAACGAAAGTTCTTTTTTGGACTTTTTTTTGTTCAAAAGGGGGAAAATTTCAAAATCGGGCTGGTATTATTGATGCCAAATGACTTCAAAATGCATAAAGCGTCAAAATTTGATGCTATCTCGAAAAAAATTTTTTGACGAAAATTCACTTTTTTTGACGATTTTTGTTCAAAGGGGGGAGTAAAGGAAAATTTCAAAATCGAATTTGCATTTTCAATGCCAAATGACTTTAAAATGCATGAAACGTCGAGATTTGATGAAATCTCGAGAAAAAAATTTTTTAACGAAAGTTCTTTTTTGGACTTTTTTTGTTCAAAAGGAGGAAAATTTCAAAATCGGGCTGGTATTATTGATGCCAAATGACTTCAAAATGCATAAAGCGTCAAAATTTGATGTTACCTAAAAAAAATTTTTTTTGACGAAAATTGACTTTTTTGACAATTTTTGTTCAAAAAATCGAATTTGCATTTTCGATGCCAAATAAATTTAAAATGTATGAAACGTCGAGCTTTGATGGAATCTCAGAAAAAAAAAATTACGAAAGTTCTTTTTTGGACTTTTTTTGTTCAAAAGGGGGAAAATTTCAAAATCGAGCTGGTATTGTTGATACCAAATAACTTCAAAATGCATAAAGCGTCAAAATTTGATGTTATCTCGAAAAAAATTTTTTGACGAAAATTGACTTTTTTTGACGATTTTTGTTCAAAGGGGGGAGTAAGGGAAAATTTCAAAATCAAATTTGCATTTTCGATGCCAAATGGCTTTAAAATGCATGAAACGTCGAGATTTTATGGAATTTCGAGAAAAAAATTTTTTAACGAAGGTTCTTTTTTGGACTTTTTTTGCTCAAAAGTGGGAAAATTTCAAAACCGAGCTGGTATTATTGATGCCAAATGACTTCAAAATGCATAAAGCGTCAAAATTTGATGTCACATCAAAAATTTTTTTTTGACGAAAATTGACTTTTTTTTGACGATTTTTGTTCAAAGGGAGGAGTAAAAGAAAATTTTAAAATCGAATTTGCATTTTGGATGCCAAATGACTTTAAAATGCATGAAACGTCAAAATTTGATGTTATCTCGAAAAAATTTTTTTGACGAAAATTGACTCTTTTACGATTTTTGTTCAAAGGGGGGAGTAAAGGAAAATTTCCAAATCGAATTTGCATTTTCGATGCCAAATGACTTTAAAATGCATGAAACGTCGAGATTTGATGGAATCTCGAGAAAAAATATTTTTAATGAAAGTTCTTTTTTGGACTTTTTTTGCTCAAAAGGGGGAAAATTTCAAAACCGAGCTAGTATTATTGATGCCAAATGACTTCAAAATGCATAAAGTGTCAAAATTTGATGTTATCTCGAAAAAAAATTTTTTTGACGAAAATTGACTTTTTTTGACGATTTTTGTTCAAAGGGGGGAGTAAAGGAAAATTTCAAAATCGAATTTGCATTTTCGATGCCAAATGACTTTAAAATGCATGAAACGTCGAGATTTGATGGAATCTCGAGAAAAATTTTTTTAACGAAAGTTCTTTTTTGGACTTTTTTTGGTCAAAAGGGGGAAAATTTCAAAATCGAGCTGGTATTATTGATGCCAAATGACTTCAAAATGCATAAAGCGTCAAAATTTGATGCTATCTCGAAAATTTTTTTTTGACGAAAATTCACTTTTTTTGACGATTTTTGTTCAAAGGGGGGGAGTAAAGGAAAATTTCAAAATCGAATTTGCATTTTCGATGCCAAATAACTTTAAAATGCACGAAACGTCAAGCTTTGATGGAATCTCGAGAAAATTTTTTTTAACGAAAGTTCTTTTTTGGACTTTTTTTTTGTTCAAAAGGGGGAAAATTTCAAAATCGAGCTGGTATTATTGATGCCAAATGGCTTCAATATGCATAAAGCGTCAAAATTTGATGTTACCTCGAAATTTTTTTTTGACGAAAATTGACATTTTTTGACGATTTTTGTTCAAAAGGGGGAGTAAAGGAAAATTTTAAAATCGAATTTGCATTTTCGATGCCAAATGACTTTAAAATGCATGAAACGACGTGATTTGATGGAATCTCGAGAAAAAATTTTTTAACGAAAGTTCTTTTTTGGACTTTTTTTGTTCAAAAGGGGGAAAATTTCAAAATCAAACTGGTATTATTGATGCCAAATGACTTCAAAATGCATAAAGCGTCAAAATTTGAAGTAATCTCACAAAAACTTTTTTGACGAAAGTTGACTTTTTTTTACGATTTTTGTTCAAAGGGGGGAAGTAAAGGAAAATTTAAAAATCGAATTTGCATTTTCGATGCCAAATGACTTTAAAATGCATGAAACGTCGAAATTTGATGGAATCTCGAGAAAAAATTTTTTTAACGAAAGTTCTTTTTTGGACTTTTTTGTTCAAAAGGGGGAAAATTTCAAAATCGAGCTGCTATTATTGATGCCAAATGACTTCAAAATGCATAAAGCGTCAAAATTTGATGCTATCTCGAAAAATTTTTTGACGAAAATTGACTTTTTTTGACGATTTGTGTTCAAAGGGGGGAGTAAAGGAAAATTTCAAAATCGAATTTGCATTTTCGATGCCAAATGACTTTAAAATGCATGAAACGTCGAGATTTGATGGAATCTCGAGAAAGAAATTTTTTAACGAAAGTTCTTTTTTGGACTTTTTTTGTTCAAAAGGGGGAAAATTTCAAAATCGAGCTGGTATTATTGATGCCAAATGACTTCAAAATGCATAAAGCGTCAAAATTTGATGCTATCTCGAAAAAATTTTTTTGACGAAAATTGACTTTTTTGACGATTTTTGTTCAAAGGGGGGAGTAAAGGAAAATTTTAAAATCGAATTTGCATTTTCGATGCCAAATGGCTTTAAAATGCATGAAACGTCGAGATTTGATGGAATCTCGAGAAAAAATTTTTTTAACGAAAGTTCTTTTTTGGACTTTTTTTGTTCAAAAGGGGGAAAATTTCAAAATCGAGCTGGTATTATTGATGCCAAATAACTTCAAAATGCATAAAGCGTCAAAATTTGATGTAATCTCACAAATTTTTTTTTGACGAAGATTGACTTTTTTGACGATTTTTGTTCAAAGGGGGGAGTAAAGGAAAATTTCTAAATCGAATTTGCATTTTCGATGCCAAATGACTTTAAAATGCATGAAACGTCGAGATTTGATGGAATCTCGAGAAAGAAATTTTTTAACGAAAGTTCTTTTTTGGACTTTTTTTGTTCAAAAGGGGGAAAATTTCAAAATCGAGCTGGTATTATTGATGCCAAATGACTTCAAAATGCATAAAGCGTCAAAATTTGATGCAATACCACAAAAAAAATTTTTGACGAACATTGACTTTTTTTGACGATTTTTCTTCAAAGGGGGAAGTAAAGGAAAATTTCAAAATCGAATTTGCATTTTCGATGCCAAATGACTTTAAAATGCATAAAACGTCGAGATTTGATGGAATCTTGAGAATTTTTTTTTAACGAAAGTTCTTTTTTGGACTTTTTTTGTTCAAAAGGGGGAAAATTTCAAAATCGAGCTGGTATTATTGATGCCAAATAACTTCAAAATGCATAAAGCTTCAAAATTTGATGTTATCTCGAAAAATTTTTTTTGACGAAAATTGACTTTTTTTGACGATTTTTGTTCGAAGGGGGGAGTAAAGGAAAATTTCAAAATCGAATTTGCATTTTCGATGCCAAATGACTTTAAAATGCATAAAACGTCGAGATTTGATGGAATCTTGAGAATTTTTTTTTAACGAAAGTTCTTTTTTGGACTTTTTTTGTTCAAAAGGGGGAAAATTTCAAAATCGAGCTGGTATTATTGATGCCAAATGACTTCAAAATGCATAAAGCGTCAAAATTTGATGCTATCTCACAAAAAAAAATTTGACGAAAATTGACTTTTTTGACGAGTTTTGTTCAAAGGGGGGAGTAAAGGAAAATTTCAAAATCGAATTTGCATTTTCGATGCCAAATGACTTTAAAATGCATGAAACGTCGAGATTTGATGGAATCTCGAGAAAGAAATTTTTTAACGAAAGTTATTTTTTGGACTTTTTTTGTTCAAAAGGGGGAAAATTTCAAAATCGAGCTGGTATTATTGATGCCAAATGACTTCAAAATGCATAAAGCGTCAAAATTTGATGCTATCTCACAAAAAAAAATTTGACGAAAATTGACTTTTTTGACGAGTTTTGTTCAAAGGGGGGAGTAAAGGAAAATTTCAAAATCGAATTTGCATTTTCGATGCCAAATGACTTTAAAATGCATGAAACGTCGAGATTTGATGGAATCTCGAGAAAGAAATTTTTTAACGAAAGTTATTTTTTGGACTTTTTTTGTTCAAAAGGGGGAAAATTTCAAAATCGAGCTGGTATTATTGATGCCAAATGACTTCAAAATGCATAAAGCGTCAAAATTTGATGCAATACCACAAAAAAATTTTTTGACGAAAATTGACTTTTTTTGACGATTTTTCTTCAAAGGGGGGAGTAAAGGAAAATTTCAAAATCGAATTTGCATTTTCGATGCCAAATGACTTTAAAATGCATGAAACGTCGAGATTTGATGGAATCTCGAGAAAGAAATTTTTTAACGAAAGTTCTTTTTTGGACTTTTTTTGTTCAAAAGGGGGAAAATTTCAAAATCGAGCTGGTATTATTGATGCCAAATGACTTCAAAATGCATAAAGCTTCAAAATTTGATGTTATCTCGAAAAAAATTTTTTGACGAAAATTGACTTTTTTGACGATTTTTGTTCGAAGGGGGGAGTAAAGGAAAATTTCAAAATCGAATTTGCATTTTCGATGCCAAATGACTTTAAAATGCATAAAACGTCGAGATTTGATGGAATCTTGAGAATTTTTTTTTTAACGAAAGTTTTTTTTTGGATTTTTTTGGACTTCATCTGTTCAAAAGGGGGAAAATTTCAAAATCGAGCTGGTATTATTGATGCCAAATGACTTCAAAATGCATAAAGCGTCAAAATTTGATTTCATCTCGAAATTTTTTTTTGACGAAAATTGACTTTTTTTGACGATTTTTGTTCAAAGGGAGGAGTAAAGGAAAATTTAAAAATCGAATTTGCATTTTTGATGCCAAATGACTTTAAAATGCATGAAACGTCGAGATTTGATGGAATCTCGAGAAAAAATTTTTTAACGAAAGTTCTTTTTTGGACTTTTTTTGTTCAAAAGGGGGAAAATTTCAAAATCAAACTGGTATTATTGATGCCAAATGACTTCAAAATGCATAAAGCGTCAACATTTGATATAATCTCGAAAAATTTTTTAACGAAAATTGACTTTTTTGGACGTTTTTTGTTGTTTTATACAAGCACGATGACGATGACGGAGGTAGACTCTACTATTTTCTGTGTTATTACGGCAATCGACAAATTTCTCGCGACAATTTTGATTTTCCTCTGTTATCCCAAACATTCCCAACGTCCAAACACCGAAATGAATAATAATATATTAGCTCCGCTGTGAGGTGGCGCCACCTATTCCGAGCCAGCATCAACAAACCAACATCAAGTGAAAACTTTACCCTGTTCGCGCTAATACAACAAATAAAGCCCTGTCAGTTCCACTTTCACACAGTGTAAATCAAATTAATGTACATTTCAAAATTGTGACACGATGTTCCGGCTTGTTGACCTCAGGGCGCGCTGGAAATTCTAATATTTTCCGAGTCAGCGTTATTTGTGGGTCGACCAACCGATACATACACCGATGCGATGGCTTGACGGTTGCAAATTAGCTTTTGGCAGCCTCAACGCTAATGGGGGATTAGCCGGGTCTCAGCAGGCGACCACACGCTTCTGAATAATGCACATCGTTGGTAATTAAATTTATTAGAGACTGAAATCAATTACGTTTTGATTTTCGATACCTATATCTACTATATATAGTACAGTTGAACAGGGCGGAAAACCTTTACGATTCGAACAATTGAAAATATCCCCACGACCTCTCTCTCTCTTTCTCTCTGTGGACCGCAAATTTATTTTATGAATTTCGATTCAAGTGGCTTTGGAAAGTTCCAATCCAAGCGGGACTCGTTAGAACCGCAATTGGTTCCCACAAAGTAGTGGGGTAAACTTGTGGCAGCGGGCCCGGGTTCCGGTTATTCTATTATAATACGAGTGTATGAAGAGAAAGTGGGCGGATGTCCGAATGTAATGGCTCTTGTTACTAATGGCTGTTGAAAATGCCCGTTCCAATGTTTTGACCCGTTGTTGGAGGACGGATGGAAATGAGTGCGGGAAAAAGTGCGCCCGTAGTTATACCCAGTTGGCTGGCAGCGTAGTAGTAGTAGTAGTTTTAGAAGTAGGTATGTTTATAATAGTAGTCATTCATTACTTGCATTTTGGCGTTTAGCATGACCGGACGGAGATTGCTTGTAGATTGGGGACGGAGGAGGACCAGTATATTTTAGACATGTTCGTTCATCCTGAGAGAGAGCAATCGGAGCAGGAAAAGCAGTTGCTTCCACATGCATCTCAAGTGGTTCCATTTAATGGTCCTTCAGTGTTACGATTCTGTTTTTGATGGGCATACTTAAAAGTTCGGTTGGATGTTTTCGCTACCCGGATTTGGAATCGGTTATGAAAATCTGAACATTCACTATCCAACTGGGGTAAGATTTGACAAGGAAACATGTTACGACGAAAGTTTATCTAATTGGATTTGTGTTTATTTTATTGAATGAGTATGCAATTCATCTTTCTCAGACTGGCAGTGCTTTTATGGAAGACACTTATATAAACCTATTAATTATTAGATTATAAGATTTCGACTGTATTGTATTTTTAACCTGGAATGATTTCGGCTAAGCAGTCATTGCGTTATTGAATCAACCTAAGTTGTGATTATTCCGACGTTTAGATGCAGGATTCGCATCATCTTCAGGGGACAAAGTAGATTTGTCCCCCTGAAGATGATGCAAATCCTGCATCGAAACGTTGGAATAATCACAACTTAGGTTGTTTAAATAACGCAAAGACTGCTGTTTGTAATTTATCTTCAACCCCCAAATCCGAGCACTACTAAACGACGAAACTAGTAATCTACAGCAATCCCTGCTGCTGATGTACCCGTCAGGCTATTTTCGCAACGCATCCTAATATTATTGTTAGCAGTGTGCATCGCAATCCGGTACGTTCGCGTTCAGCCGAAACCATCATCCCAATGAAGCTCGCCTTTCCCCCAATTCACCCGCTGAACTATATTGTAGTGAGTTCGCCGTTCTTGCACTTGTCATATCGGATAGCTTCCTCCGACCTGACGACTAACGGATAGAAACGTAGGTACCATACCATACCACTGTATAGGTACGACAGCAGCAAATTTAATCATAAAGATTATGTAGTCCCACGCTTACATACAACAGACTCGTTCGCGTTTTGCTGACGGGATTCTTGCACACTGTGTCGTCTCAGAACGGCATTTGCATGTTAGGGGTCATGCATAAATGACGTAGCATTTTAGGGGGTAGGGGGGGTACACGAAATTTGTGACGAAGTGTGACGAGGGGGAGGGTAGGGCCAGAAGTTGTGCGACGTAGCATTAAGTTTAAATTTTTTGGGGGGCATCAAAACCCATTGATTAGAGAAAACAATTTAATGTTCCTCCATTCCTAAGTTGATTTTCACGCGGTTTTTCATTTTGTAAATTTTACTGTTCGCGGAATGGCAGGCTCGCAAAGAAAAGGATAGATTTTTCATGCGGATTTAAATTTCCACATTAGTTAGCTAATATTGCTAACTAGTAGACTTATTTTGGTAGCTGAATTAAATTTTCTTTCGGATTCAATCAAAGAAAATTTAGTAATTTAGTTGAGCTTATGCTTCCTAAAATCGTTGGCAGCTGCAGGATTGTGAACTTTTCTTCATGCTTTATGACAGGTAAAATTCTAAACAAAACTATCCACACTATATTTGTCATGAAATGGGCTTCTTTTGTAGGCAATTTGCTGTTATAATGAAAATGTTGATAAAAGTCGTCAAACATTTTGTAAGGACATATATTTAAAAGAATTGAAAAGCATATGTAATTTTTTCATCTTCCGGTCACGTTGCGTGGGGGGAGGGGGGTTAGAGATATGCTACGTCATGTACAAGGGGGAGGTTAGAATTTTGTGACCAAATGCTACGAGGGGGGAGGGAGGGGTCGAAAATCGCCAGAAAAAAGCTACGTCATTTATGTACGGCCCCTTATTGCTATTCCCGCAGCTGGGGTGGATCCGGCAGGCTGCGTTTGCGAGTTTTCGGTGTGTGATCCAAGGAACGAACCGGTGGAAGCTTTAATTTTATGGTGGGCTTTCCACGCGGTTCAACGTATTCGATGGTAAGTTGCTCTAATTCATTTTAGCTCCTCCATTCATCCTATCCATTTGAATATCCACTTCTATACAGTAGATAAGAGATTATGGATCTGCATTTAAAAAAGTACCACAGTTCGGTAAAAAATTCCGTGCGAAATTCAGTGCAAAATTCAACGCGAAATCCCGTGCAAAATTCCGCGCGAAATTCCGCGTGAAATTCCGTACGAAATTTCGTGCGAAATTCCGCGCGAAATTTCGTGTGAAATTCCGTGCGAAATTTTGTGTGAAATTCCGCGCGAAATTTCGTGCGAAATTCCGTGCAAAATTCCGTGCGAAACTTCGGGGGAAATTCCGTGCGACATTCCGCGCGAAATTCCGCGCGAAATTCCGCGCGAAATTCCGTGCGAAATTCCGCGCGAAATTCCGTGCGAAATTTCGTACGAAATTTCGCGCCAAATTCCGTGCGAAATTTCGCGCCAAATTCCGTGCGAAATTTCGTGCGAAATACCGCGCGAAATTCCGTGCAAAATTCAACGCGAAATCCCGTGCAAAATTCCGCGCGAAATTCCGCGTGAAATTCCGTACGAAATTTCGTGCGAAATTCCGCGCGAAATTTCGTGTGAAATTCCGTGCGAAATTTTGTGTGAAATTCCGCGCGAAATTTCGTGCGAAATTCCGTGCAAAATTCCGTGCGAAACTTCGGGGGAAATTCCGTGCGACATTCCGCGCGAAATTCCGCGCGAAATTCCGTGCGAAATTCCGCGCGAAATTCCGTGCGAAATTCCGCGCGAAATTCCGTGCGAAATTTCGTACGAAATTTCGCGCCAAATTCCGTGCGAAATTTCGCGCCAAATTCCGTGCGAAATTTCGTGCGAAATACCGCGCGAAATTCCGTGCGAAATTCAGCGCGAAATCCCGTGCGAAATTCCGTGCGAAATTCCGCGCGAAATTCCGTGTGAAATTCCGCGCGAAATTCCGTGCGAAACTTCGGGGGAAATTCCGTGCCACATTCTGCGCGAAATTCCGTGCGAAATTCCGCGCGAAATTCCGTGCGAAATTCCGTGCGAAATTCCATGCGAAGTTCCTTGCGAAATCCCGAGCGAAATTCCGTGCGAAATTCCGCGCGAAATTCCGTACGAAATTTCGTGCGAAATTCCGTGCGAAATTTCGTGCGAAATTTCGTGCAAAATTCCGTGCGAAATTCCGTGTGAAATTCCGTGCGAAATTCCGCGCGACATTCCGTGCAAAATTTCGTGCGAAATTCGCACGGAATATTGCGCGGAATTTCACAAAGAATTTCACACAAATTTTCGCACGAAATTTTGCACAGAATTTCGCACGGAATTTCGCGCAGAATGTCGCACGGAATTTCCCCCGAAGTTTCGCTCGGGATTTCGCAAGGAATATTGCACGGATTTTTGACCGGATTTTCGCACGGAATTTTGCACGGAATTTCGCGCGGAATTTCACACGGAATTTCACACGCACGAAATTTTGCACGGAATTTCCGCCGAAGTTTCGCACGGAATTTCCGCCGAAGTTTCGCACGGAATTTCCGCCGAAGTTTCGCACGGAATTTCGCGCGGAAGTTCGCAAGGAAATTCGCGCGGAATTTTGCACGGAATTTCGCGCGGAATTTCGCACGGAATTTCGCGCGAAATTTCGCACGGAATTTCGCACGAATTTCCCCCGAAGTTTCGCACGGAATTTTGCACGGAATTTCCGCCGAAGTTTCGCACGGAATTTCCGCCGAAGTTTCGCACGGAATTTCCGCCGAA
This sequence comes from Topomyia yanbarensis, assembly GCF_030247195.1. Classification (NCBI taxonomy): domain Eukaryota; kingdom Metazoa; phylum Arthropoda; class Insecta; order Diptera; family Culicidae; genus Topomyia; species Topomyia yanbarensis. The sequence goes on from NC_080670.1 coordinate 188,077,841, forward strand.
GTTTCGCACGGAATTTCCGCCGAAGTTTCGCACGGAATTTCGCGCGGAAGTTCGCAAGGAAATTCGCGCGGAATTTTGCACGGAATTTCGCGCGGAATTTCGCACGGAATTTCGCGCGAAATTTCGCACGGAATTTCGCACGAATTTTCCCCGAAGTTTCGCACGGAATTTTGCACGGAATTTCGCACGAAATTTCGCACGGAATTTCGCGAAAATTTCGCGCGAAATTTCGTATTTGGCACGGAATTTCGCGCGGAATTTCGCACGGAAATTCGCGCGGAATTTTGCACGGAAATTCGCGCGGAATTTCGCGCGGAATTTCGCACGGAATTTCGCGCGGAATTTCGCACGAAATTTCGCACGAAATTTCGCACGGAATTTCCGCCGAAGTTTCGCACGGAATTTTGCACGGAATTTCGCACGGAATTTTGCACGGAATTTTGTACGGAATTTTGCGCGGAATTTCGCACGGAAAAAATTCAAAAGCACGGAATTTCGCACGGAATTTCGCGCGAAATTTCGCACGGAATTTCGCACGATATTTCGCACGGAATTTCGCACGGAATTTCGCACGGAATTTCGCGCGAAATTTCGCAAGGAATTTCGCACGATATTTCGCACGGAATTTCGCGCGAAATTTCGCACGGAATTTCGCACGAAATTTTGCACGGAATTTCCGCCGAAGTTTCGCACGGAATTTTGCACGGAAATTCGCGCGGAATTTCGCACAGAATTTCGCACGGAATTTCGCGCAGAATTTCGCACGAAATTTCGCACGGAATTTCACACGGAATTTCGCACGAAATTTCGCACGGAATTTTGCACGGTATTTCTCACGGAATTTCGCACGAAATTTCGCACGGAATTTCCGCCGAAGTTTTGCACGGAATTTCGCACGGAATTTCGCGCGAAATTTCGCACGGAATTTCGCACGAAATTTCGCACGGAATTTTGCACGGAATTTTGCACAGAATTTCGTACGAATTTTCCCCCGAAGTTTCGCACGGAATTTCGAATTTCGCACGGAATTTCGCACGAAATTTCGCACGGAATTTCCGCCGAAGTTTTGCACGGAATTTTGCACGGAATTTCGCGCGAAATTTCGCACGGAATTTCGCACGAAATTTCGCACGGAATTTCACACGGAATTTCCGCCGAAGTTTCGCACGGAATTTTGCACGGAATTTCGCACGAAATTTCGCACGGAATTTCCGCCGAAGTTTTGCACGGAATTTTGCACGGAATTTCGCACGGAATTTCGCACGGAATTTCGCACGGAATTTCGCACGAAATTTCGCACGGAATTTTGCACGGAATTTTGCACAGAATTTCGTACGAATTTTCCCCCGAAGTTTCGAATTTCGCACGGAATTTCGCGCGAAATTTCGCACGGAATTTCCCCCGAAGTTTCGCACGGAATTTTGCACGGAATTTCGCGCGGAATTTCCGCCGAAGTTTCGCACGGAATTTCCGCCGAAGTTTCGCACGGAATTTCGCGCGGAATTTCGCCAGGAATTTCGCACGAAATTTCGCACGGAATGTTGCACGGAATTTCGCACGGAATTTCGCCAGGAATTTTGCTCGGAATTTTCGGAATTTCTCAAGGAATTTCGCACGGAATTTTGCACGAAATTTCGCACGAAATTTTGCACGGAATTTCGCGCGGAATTTCGCACGGAATTTCGCACGGAATTTTCGGAATTTCTCACGGAATTTCGCATGGAATTTTGCACGGAATTTTCGGAATTTCTCACGGAATTTCGCGCGGAATTTCGCACGGAATTTAACACGGAATTTTGCACGAAATTTCGCACGGATTTTCCCCCGAAGTTTCGCACGGAATTTTTTCACGGGATTTCGAACGGAATTTGGCACGAAATTTCGCACGGAATTTCGCACGAATTTCCCCCGAAGTTTCGCACGGAATTTTGCACGGAATTTCGCACGAAATTTCGCACGGAATTTCGCGAAAATTTCGCGCGAAATTTCGTATTTGGCACGGAATTTCGCGCGGAATTTCGCACGGAAATTCGCGCGGAATTTTGCACGGAAATTCGCGCGGAATTTCGCACGGAATTTCGCGCGGAATTTCGCACGGAATTTCGCGCGGAATTTCGCACGGAATTTCGCACGAAATTTCGCACGAAATTTCGCACGAAATTTCGCACGAAATTTCGCACGGAATTTCCGCCGAAGTTTCGCACGGAATTTTGCACGGAATTTTGCACGGAATTTCGCACGGAAAAAATTCAAAAGCACGGAATTTCGCACGGAATTTCGCGCGAAATTTCGCACGGAATTTCGCACGATATTTCGCACGGAATTTCGCACGGAATTTCGCGCGAAATTTCGCACGGAATTTCGCACGGCATTTCCGCCGAAGTTTCGCACAGAATTTTGCACGGAAATTCGCGCGGAATTTCGCACAGAATTTCGCACGGAATTTCGCGCAGAATTTCGCACGAAATTTCGCACGGAATTTCGCACGGAATTTCCGCCGAAGTTTCGCACGGAATTTTGCACGGAATTTCTCACGGAATTTCGCACGGAATTTTGCACGGAATTTCGCACGAAATTTCGCACGGAATTTCCGCCGAAGTTTCGCACGGAATTTGGCACGGAATTTCGCGCGGAATTTTGCACGGAATTTCGCACGAAATTTCGCACGAATTTTCCCCCGAAGTTTCGCACGGAATTTCGCACGGAATTTCCGCCGAAGTTTCGCACGGAATTTCGCGCGGAATTTCGCACGTAATTTTGCACGGAATTTTGCGCGGAATTTCGCGCGAAATTTCGCACGGAATTCCGCACGAATTTCCCCCGAAGTTTTGCACGGAATTTTGCACGGAATTTCGCACGGAATTTCGCGCGAAATTTCGCACGGAATTTCGCACGGAATTTCGCACGAAATTTCGCACGGAATTTTGCACGGAATTTTGCACAGAATTTCGTACGAATTTTTCCCCCGAAGTTTCGCACGGAATTTCGAATTTCGCACGGAATTTCGCACGAAATTTCGCACGGAATTTCCGCCGAAGTTTTGCACGGAATTTTGCACGGAATTTCGCGCGAAATTTCGCACGGAATTTCGCACGAAATTTCGCACGGAATTTCACACGGAATTTCCGCCGAAGTTTCGCACGGAATTTTGCACGGAATTTCGCACGAAATTTCGCACGGAATTTCCGCCGAAGTTTTGCACGGAATTTTGCACGGAATTTCGCACGGAATTTCGCACGGAATTTCGCACGGAATTTCGCACGAAATTTCGCACGGAATTTTGCACGGAATTTTGCACAGAATTTCGTACGAATTTTCCCCCGAAGTTTCGCACGGAATTTCGCACGGAATTTCGAATTTCGCACGGAATTTCGCGCGAAATTTCGCACGGAATTTCCCCCGAAGTTTCGCACGGAATTTTGCACGGAATTTCGCGCGGAATTTCCGCCGAAGTTTCGCACGGAATTTCCGCCGAAGTTTCGCACGGAATTTCGCGCGGAATTTCGCCAGGAATTTCGCACGAAATTTCGCACGGAATGTTGCACGGAATTTCGCACGGAATTTCGCCAGGAATTTTGCTCGGAATTTTCGGAATTTCTCAAGGAATTTCGCACGGAATTTTGCACGAAATTTCGCACGAAATTTTGCACGGAATTTCGCGCGGAATTTCGCATGGAATTTCGCACGGAATTTTCGGAATTTCTCACGGAATTTCGCATGGAATTTTGCACGGAATTTTCGGAATTTCTCACGGAATTTCGCGCGGAATTTCGCACGGAATTTAACACGGAATTTTGCACGAAATTTCGCACGGATTTTCCCCCGAAGTTTCGCACGGAATTTTTTCACGGGATTTCGAACGGAATTTGGCACGAAATTTCGCACGAATTTCCCCCGAAGTTTCGCACGGAATTTTGCACGGAATTTCGCACGAAATTTCGCACGGAATTTCGCGAAAATTTCGCGCGAAATTTCGTATTTGGCACGGAATTTCGCGCGGAATTTCGCACGGAAATTCGCGCGGAATTTTGCACGGAAATTCGCGCGGAATTTCGCACGGAATTTCGCGCGGAATTTCGCACGGAATTTCGCGCGGAATTTCGCACGAAATTTCGCACGAAATTTCGCACGAAATTTCGCACGAAATTTCGCACGAAATTTCGCACGAAATTTCGCACGAAATTTCGCACGGAATTTCCGCCGAAGTTTCGCACGGAATTTTGCACGGAATTTTGCACGGAATTTCGCACGGAAAAAATTCAAAAGCACGGAATTTCGCACGGAATTTCGCGCGAAATTTCGCACGGAATTTCGCACGATATTTCGCACGGAATTTCGCACGGAATTTCGCGCGAAATTTCGCACGGAATTTCGCACGGCATTTCCGCCGAAGTTTCGCACGGAATTTTGCACGGAAATTCGCGCGGAATTTCGCACAGAATTTCGCACGGAATTTCGCGCAGAATTTCGCACGAAATTTCGCACGGAATTTCGCACGGAATTTCCGCCGAAGTTTCGCACGGAATTTTGCACGGAATTTCTCACGGAATTTCGCACGGAATTTTGCACGGAATTTCGCACGAAATTTCGCACGGAATTTCCGCCGAAGTTTCGCACGGAATTTCGCACGGAATTTGGCACGGAATTTCGCGCGGAATTTTGCACGGAATTTCGCACGAAATTTCGCACGAATTTTCCCCCGAAGTTTCGCACGGAATTTCGCACGGAATTTCCGCCGAAGTTTCGCACGGAATTTCGCGCGGAATTTCGCACGTAATTTTGCACGGAATTTTGCGCGGAATTTCGCGCGAAATTTCGCACGGAATTCCGCACGAATTTCCCCCGAAGTTTCGCACGGAATTTTGCACGGAATTTCGCGCGGAATTTCGCACGGAATTTCGCGCGAAATTTCGCACGGAATTCCGCACGAATTTCCCCCGAAGTTTCGCACGGAATTTTGCACGGAATTTCGCGCGGAATTTCGCACGGAATTTCCGCCGAAGTTTCGCACGGAATTTCGCGCGGAATTTCGCCAGGAATTTCGCACGAAATTTCGCACGGAATGTTGCACGGAATTTCGCACGGAATTTCGCCAGGAATTTTGCACGGAATTTTCGGAATTTCTCAAGGAATTTCGCACGGAATTTTGCACGAAATTTCGCACGAAATTTTGCACGGAATTTCGCGCGGAATTTCGCACGGAATTTTCGGAATTTCTCACGGAATTTCGCACGGAATTTCGCATCGAATTTCGCGCGGAATTTCGCACGGAATTTAACACGGAATTTTGCACGAAATTTCGCACGGAATTTCACACGGATTTTCCCCCGAAGTTTCGCACGGAATTTTTTCACGGGATTTCGAACGGAATTTGGCACGAAATTTCGCACGGAATTTCCGCCGAAGTTTCGCACGGAATTTTGCACGGAATTTTGCACGAAATTTTGCACGAAATTTTGCACGGAATTTCGCGCGGTATTTCGCACGGAATTTCGCGCGAAATTTCTCACGATATTTCGCACGGAATTTCGCGCGAAATTTCGCACGGAATTTCCGCCGAAGTTTCGCACGGAATTTTGCACGGAATTTCGCATGGAATTTTGCACGGAATTTTCGGAATTTCTCACGGAATTTCGCACGGAATTTCGCATCGAATTTCGCGCGGAATTTCGCACGGAATTTAACACGGAATTTTGCACGAAATTTCGCACGGAATTTCACACGGATTTTCCCCCGAAGTTTCGCACGGAATTTTTTCACGGGATTTCGAACGGAATTTGGCACGAAATTTCGCACGGAATTTCCGCCGAAGTTTCGCACGGAATTTTGCACGGAATTTTGCACGAAATTTTGCACGAAATTTTGCACGGAATTTCGCGCGGTATTTCGCACGGAATTTCGCGCGAAATTTCTCACGATATTTCGCACGGAATTTCGCGCGAAATTTCGCACGGAATTTCCGCCGAAGTTTCGCACGGAATTTTGCACGGAATTTCTCATGGAATTTCGCACGGAATTTCGCACGGAATTTTGCACGGAATTTCACACGTAATTTCGCACGGAATTTCGCACGTAATTTCGCACGGAATTTCGCACGAAATTTCGCACGGAATTTCGCACGGAATTTCGCCAGGAATTTTGCACGGAATTTTCGGAATTTCTCGTAGAATTTTGCACGAAATTTCGCACGGAATTTCGCACGAAATTTCGCACGGAATTTCGCGCGGAATTTCGCACGGAATTTCGCATGGAATTTTGCACGGAATTTTCGGAATTTCTCACGGAATTTCGCACGGAATTTCGCATCGAATTTCGCGCGGAATTTCGCACGGAATTTCGCGCGAAATTTCGCACGGAATTCCGCACGAATTTCCCCCGAAGTTTCGCACGGAATTTTGCACGGAATTTCGCGCGGAATTTCGCACGGAATTTCCGCCGAAGTTTCGCACGGAATTTCGCGCGGAATTTCGCCAGGAATTTCGCACGAAATTTCGCACGGAATGTTGCACGGAATTTCGCACGGAATTTCGCCAGGAATTTTGCACGGAATTTTCGGAATTTCTCAAGGAATTTCGCACGGAATTTTGCACGAAATTTCGCACGAAATTTTGCACGGAATTTCGCGCGGAATTTCGCACGGAATTTTCGGAATTTCTCACGGAATTTCGCACGGAATTTCGCATGGAATTTTGCACGGAATTTTCGGAATTTCTCACGGAATTTCGCACGGAATTTCGCATCGAATTTCGCGCGGAATTTCGCACGGAATTTAACACGGAATTTTGCACGAAATTTCGCACGGAATTTCACACGGATTTTCCCCCGAAGTTTCGCACGGAATTTTTTCACGGGATTTCGAACGGAATTTGGCACGAAATTTCGCACGGAATTTCCGCCGAAGTTTCGCACGGAATTTTGCACGGAATTTTGCACGAAATTTTGCACGAAATTTTGCACGGAATTTCGCGCGGTATTTCGCACGGAATTTCGCGCGAAATTTCTCACGATATTTCGCACGGAATTTCGCGCGAAATTTCGCACGGAATTTCCGCCGAAGTTTCGCACGAAATTTCGCACGGAATGTTGCACGGAATTTCGCACGGAATTTCGCCAGGAATTTTGCACGGAATTTTCGGAATTTCTCAAGGAATTTCGCACGGAATTTTGCACGAAATTTCGCACGAAATTTTGCACGGAATTTCGCGCGGAATTTCGCACGGAATTTTCGGAATTTCTCACGGAATTTCGCACGGAATTTCGCATGGAATTTTGCACGGAATTTTCGGAATTTCTCACGGAATTTCGCATCGAATTTCGCGCGGAGTTTCGCACGGAATTTAACACGGAATTTTGCACGAAATTTCGCACGGAATTTCACACGGATTTTCCCCCGAAGTTTCGCACGGAATTTTTTCACGGGATTTCGAACGGAATTTGGCACGAAATTTCGCACGGAATTTCCGCCGAAGTTTCGCACGGAATTTTGCACGGAATTTTGCACGAAATTTTGCACGAAATTTTGCACGGAATTTCGCGCGGTATTTCGCACGGAATTTCGCGCGAAATTTCTCACGATATTTCGCACGGAATTTCGCGCGGAATTTCCGCCGAAGTTTCGCACGGAATTTTGCACGGAATTTCTCATGGAATTTCGCACGGAATTTCGCACGGAATTTTGCACGGAATTTCACACGTAATTTCGCACGGAATTTCGCACGTAATTTCGCACGGAATTTCGCACGAAATTTCGCACGGAATTTCGCACGGAATTTCGCCAGGAATTTTGCACGGAATTTTCGGAATTTCTCGTAGAATTTTGCACGAAATTTCGCACGGAATTTCGCACGAAATTTCGCACGGAATTTCGCGCGGAATTTCGCACGGAATTTCGCATGGAATTTTGCACGGAATTTTCGGAATTTCTCACGGAATTTCGCACGGAATTTCGCATCGAATTTCGCGCGGAATTTCGCACGCAATTTTACACGGAATGTTGCACGAAATTTCGCGCGGAATTTCGCACGGAATTTCCCATAGAATTTCGCACGGAGTTTTCGGAATTTCGCACGGAATTTTGCACGGAATTTCGCACGGAATTTCGCACGGAATTTCGCGCGGAATTTCGCACAGAATTTCGCACGGAATTTCCCCCGAAGTTTCGCACGGGATTTCGAACGGAATTTCGCGCGGAATTTCGCACAGAATTTCATACGAAATTTCGCGCGGAATTTCGCATGGAATTTTGCACGGAATTTTCGGAATTTCTCACGGAATTTCGCACGGAATTTCGCGCGGAATTTTGCACAGAATTTCATACGAAATTTCGCGCGGAATTTCACACGAAATTTCGCACGGAATTTCGCGCGGAATTTCGCATGGAATTTCGCACGGAGTTTTCGGAATTTCGAACCGGAATTTCACACGGAATTTCGCGCGGAATTTCGCGCGGAATTTCGCACGGAATTTTGCACGGAATTTCGCATGGAATTTCGCACGGAGTTTTCGGAATTTCGAGCCGGAATTTCACACGGAATTTCGCGCGGAATTTCGCACGAAATTTTGTACGGAATTTCGGAATTTCGCACGCAATTTCGCACAGAATATCGGACGGAATTTCGCGCGGAATTTCGCACGGAATTTCGCGCGGAATTGTGCACGGAATTTCGCACGGAATCTTGCGCGGAATTTCGAATTTCGCTCGGAATTTCGTACGGAATTTCGCATGGAATTTCGAATTTCGCACGGAAATTTTGCACGGAACTTCGCGCGAAATTTCGCACGGAATTTCGCACGGAATTTCGCGCGGAATTTCGCACGAAATTTCGCGCGGCATTTTACGCGCAATCTTGCGCAAATAAATATAAATTATTGTTTATTCAGATCAACCCTACCAGCGGTAGGGTACATTCATTGTACCGCCAGCTTGCTTGGATGTCTTTTGAGATTTTAGCTGCCGTCTGGTATGCAGATGCTGCACTGAACTGACTGCTTCAGATGAGAACGAAGATACGAGTGTGTCTGGAAAGGCGCTCCGTGGCGAACTCGGATTTTATATGCTAATATTCTTTAAAATTTGTTTTGGAGTGTTTGAAATTTATGCAACGTTTAAAATAGAGCTTAGGCTGCCGACGGTACGGTAAGTGCATCATCCTACTTTTTTTGCTCCCGTCAGCTAGGATTTTTTTTGCATTATACCACCTAGTACACGAGTTCTACTGCTTTGAATGGTAGCCGCCTCATGTAGCCCTGCCATTATATTTGCATTTTGGCTTGATGTAATATTCAAGATTCTGAACGTGGCTAGAGGCTCGCGGTTGAATTTGGCATGTCAGCCATCCGTCCAAAATTGTATTGCAATGAGACACACTTTCTTGTAGGGGTGTCGAATGCTGGATATTCCATCAGATTGCTTTGTTCGAACCCGCTGAGAAGCGTTGTTTTGTTCAACGTGGGTCCAACGATGGACGCTTATTGGACGGTTATCAGAATGTCGTCCACCGAACGTCCTTCATAGGACGATTTTGAAACCAACCGTTCTTAGCGGGACACTTCCCGGTCAAACCATTCGGAATTTGGTTCGGAATCCTGAATGGAGTCAGTATGGATTCCAAATCAAATGCAACAACCGATTCTGAGTCAGAATCGGTTGTTGCATTTAATTTGGAATCCATAATGACTCCATTCAGAAATCCGAACCGGTTCCGGAATGAGTTTAACTGGGTTAAATGTGTTCAAATTTACCCCAGTTAAGAAAAAGGCGGACGAACGTTTTCAGGCGAGTGGAACATTTTGACGTTTAATTCAACTCGCCCGGGCGAATTGTTCCTCGGAACAAATACAATTTAGGAATGTAAATTAAGCGTGATTTCAAAACTTATCTGACATGAATTTAGTTATATTTTAAACATAATTTTCTTTTCTTCAACTTTAATTTAAAAGTTAACTGTTCCATGGATCCTGAATGTCTCAATTCTCGGAAACTATCGACGTCTTGTGGCTCCTTTATGTATTGACCTATCCGAAGCAATCACCTTCTATCTAGTTTCTCGGTTGAGGTGGCGCATAACTAGATAATAGGTAAATGAAGTAAACGTCTTCCAAGTGCATCGTTCATGTTGTAAACACCGCCGTATCAACATCAGGCGAGATAGACAGGAAAGATAGAAATTGCGACAGCTGCACATAATTGTAAATTCCATCATGGCCAGAACCGGCACAGTGCCGGAAGGGTATGCGGTGGTATCAGTATGTTGGAAAACCTTGCGAACCGATCAAATCGATCATACACCATACTGGCAACTAATGTAATACACCGGAAGTATTTTTCCTGCCGGCCGTGACACATGTGCTGGTGGTGGTGGTGATGGGAAATTGCAGAAATTGACCGGTTCTGTTGACGTTGTTACTTTTCGCATCGGGAATATGTATCGTATCGGGATAACTGCAATAAGCATATTTTATTTGGTTTCCTTCTATCCTCTGCTCGGATTGGGTTCGTTCCAACGTATGTACGTCCGGTATGCGTATGGTAAAGTGGGAGATTATGCAATAAGCTTTCACCTCACGTTATTCTGTTTGATATTGGTTGCATATTGATTTTAATTTATATGTTTTTCTGGCTGTTTATCGGGAGACTTTGCTTTTGATGTGACTGGTCAATGTTTTGGTTCGATATTTTTTAAATGAGTGGTATGACACGAGCGAAGTCCTGAGATGGACAAGGTTAATATTTGTTGAAATAAATATTAGAAATGAGTTGCCAAAAACAACTGTGAATAGTCAAATGAACCTCTCTTAAGCTAGCAGTACACTGTTTGTCATAACGCCAAATATTTGATGAAATCGATGAAGTGTGGACTCCGGAAACTAGAAGTTTGTTCCAGTATGTTCAACTTTCAAGGGTGGATTCAGAAAAAAAATTGAGGGGGGAGAAATCTCTTATCGTTGACTTGTTCAAGAGTGCGACCCAGTAAGTCCAGAACCACTTCTAGGTATATCTACCTGTGCAATCAAACTACAACTTTCGGCGTGGGCAAGGGACCAGCTAGTAAACGACTGGCGTGACGTAGAAGGCGCTCGACAAGCTGAGAAATTCATACATCCAGATACAACTATAGAACCAAAAAACTAAAAAAAAAAGACCTTGACCACTACGGTAGCAGACAAAGGGTTAAGTCGCCGGTGAGCTCTAAGCTTGCATATATGATCCTTCCACGCTTTTCTAAACTTTCTCCTTTCAACACCTTGCTCTCCCTTGAGTACTATGGCTCTAAATATTGAAAAATATACTTCACCTTCCAGTCCCTTGCTAATTAAATGCCGAAAAAACTGTTGACAAATTAACTCAATAGGTCGTTAACAAAAATGGTTAACAAAAAAAATGGTAAAAATAAAAATCTAAAATTAAGGATAAAAAAATTAGAAAGTTAAAAAATTGATAAATCAGAAAATTCAAGAATCCAAAAATAAAAAAAAACTAAGACATTAAAAAAAATTAAAATAAAGAAATTGAAAAATCTAAAAATTTAAAAAAATAAATTATAAAAAATGCCAAAAAAATTAATAAATTAAAGAATTTTAAAATTAAAATATTGAAAAATAGAAAAAGTTAAAAAAAAATTAAAATTGGATGATTAAAATAGTCTAGATTTAAATTGTATTGTGTATTGTATTGTATTATGGAATGAAAAAAAAATTGAAATTAAAAAATGAACAAATCAAAAAAATACGAATTTAGAAAACTAAAAAGTTAAGAAATTAAAAAAATTAAAAATATAAAGAAGTGGTGATCTTGCGTGGCTTATTTTTTGTCGGTTGTCGCGGTAAAGATGGACTTGTCTGTCTATACCAGGATACATGCTAGTGAACTCGGGTGATTCGTAGTTATGCTGCCTAAGCTTTAACCTCATTAGCAGAAGACAAAAGGTAAACCGTACGATATTAAGCCGGTTCTAATAACCCTGCCACTTCTAGTTTTCCGATCTTTTTACTTCACATCCTTGCTCTCACTTGAGTACTATGGCTCCAATTTTCATAACTTTCCCTACCCAGTAATCTCTAGCTTATTGAATGTCGTTAAAATGTAAAAAAAGATAAAGAATAAAAAGTTTACAATTTAAAAAAATGGGGACGGTTATAGCGTAGTTGGTAAATCGATTACTTCGTACGCAGCTCACCTGGGTTTGATTCCCAACTCTGCAGGGTTAGAGATTTTTCCAAAGCGATTTCTCTAACCCGAAAAGGGGCGAATGACCCTAAATTTAAAACCTCTATAATAAAAAAATCAAAGCGATTAAAAAAATTAAATATTTAAAAATTGAGAAATTCAAAGTAAAAATAATTAGAAAATGTAAAATAAAGAAATAAGGAATTAAGAAATTGAAAAAAAAAGAAAATTTAAAAATTAAGAAAATTTTCTAAATTTTAAAACTCAAGAATCAAAAAATTTATGTATTGAATAAAAAGAATTGAAAAATAAAAAGTATAAAGAAATGAACAATATTACAAAAATAAAAAATCAAAGATCTAAAAATTAGAAAAAAAAGATTCAAAAAAAATATGCTGAGAAATTAAAAAAATTAAAAATTAAAGAATAAGAAAACCAAAGAATTAAAAAAATAAGTATTAAAAAATGAAAGAATGAAAATTTTTGAAATTAGGATAAAAAATTGGAATTAAAAAATTAAATAAAATTAAAAAATAAAGAATCAAAAAATTAAAAGATTAAATAATAGAAAAATTAATAAATTGGGAATTGAAAAATTAAAAAAAATAAAAATTAGAAAATTGGAAAATTATGGAATCAAGAGATTAAAAACAACATGAAAACGAAAAAAATAAGAAATTAGAAAATCAAAATTAAATGAAATATAAGAATTGAAAAAACATTGAACTATTGAAAAATTTAAAAAAATAGAGGATTAAAATGGAATATTAAAATATTGGTAGAAACTAAGCACCTAACAAATTAAGAAATCAAAACAATTCAAAATTAAGAAATTAATAAATTGAGAAATTGACAAATCGAAAAAATTAAAAATGAAAAAAGTTAAGAGATTAAAGACTGAAAAATTAAATAATCTAAAAATAAAAAAAATAGAAAATTTAAAAGTCAAGAAAAATTAGGTTTCAAAAATTAAAGACTTAGAATCCAAAAATTCAATAATGCAAAGATCCAAATATACAAAATCTAAAAATTTCAAAATTGAAACGTTTGAAGAAAAAAAATTAAAAGGTTATAAAATTATGGAACAAAAAATTAAAAAATAATGAATAAAAAAATTAAAAGCCGCAAAAATAAAAAAATTGGAAAAGCAAAAATTAAAGAATTAAAATATTACAAAACATCAAAAAGTAAAAATATGAAAATTTAAGAAATTAGAAAATCAAAAACTAAATAAAATTAAGAAATTGAGAAATAAAAAAAAGTTAAGAAATTGCAAAATTTAAAGAATTAGGAGATCAAAAATTAGAATACCAAATATTTAAAAAGACTAAATCATTAACAAATCAAAAGATAAAAAAAACATAATTAGAGAATTAAGAAATTGAAAAATTAAAAAATCAAAGGAATTAAAAATATTAAAAGTTTAAACAATAAAAAAAATTAAAAATCAAAAATTAAAAAATTAAAAACCATAAAAATAATAAATTTCAAAAATTAAGGACTTAGAATCCAAAAATTCAAAGATTCAGGTTCAAAAATTCGACAACTTTAAAAATTGAAAAATGAAAGAAAAAAATTGAAATGTTATAAAATTATGAAATTTATAAAAGAATATGAAATAAATAAAAAGTTATTCAAAAAATAGAAAAATCGGTAACTCAAAAAATTAGAAAATTAAGGAATCAAAAATTCAAAAAATTAAGGCGTTCTAAAATTAAAAAATCAAAAAGAATAATCTAAAAATTAAATTTGAGGAATTGAAAAATCTCTAAATCAAAACATTAAATGAACAATTAAAAATTCAAATAATTAAGGCGTTAAAAATTTAAAAAAAAATCAAGAAAATTAAGATTATAAAATTTAAAATTAAAGAAATTTAAAAATCAAAAATATAAATTAAAAATGAAAAACTTTAAAAATTGAAATCAAAAGATTTAAAAATTTTTGAAGATCGAAAAATTAAAAAATTAAACGAATTTTTTAATTAAAATTAAATAAATAAAGCATTAAAAAATTAAAATATTAAGATTGAAAATTAAACAAATTAAAGCAATAAAAAATTAAAATTTTAAGATATTAAAATGTCACAATATTGAAATGTTTAAATTTTGAAACATTAAAATATAAAAATATTATATTAAAATATCAAAATATACTTTGTTTAAAAAAATAAAGTATTTAAAAATTAAATAAGCAAATTTAAAAAGCAATGATTCAAAAATTAAAAAAATTATGGGTTCAAAAATTCAGAAACAGAAAAATTAAAAAATGATGAAATAAAAATATTAAAACTTTTATACTAAAAAAATAAGATTAAAATTTTTTAAAAACTTTAGAAAATTTAAAAAAAAATAAAATTTACGAAATTAAAAATTGAAGAGTTGAAGATTCAAAAAATTAAGGAACTATAAAATAAAGAAAATTAAAAAAAAATAATTAAAAAATTTAAAAACCAAGAAAATTAAAAAATTTATAAATCGAGTGAACAAAAAATTGAAAATTCCTGTAAGTAAAAAAAAATAAAAATTTGAAAATTGCTGCATTAAAAATGAAAGAATCAAAAAATTAATAAAACTAAAAAACTTAAGAATAAAAAAATGTAAAGTTAAAGAATTAAAAATTTTAAAAGAACTAAAAAAATAAAAGGTTGAAAAATGGAAAAAAAGAAAAATAAAAGAATTAGGAAATTTAAAAATTAAGAAATTGGAAAATCAAGAAATTCAAGCTTTAAAAAATTGAAAATTAAGAAATTAAATTAAAAAAATTAAGAAATTAAAAATAAAAGTTTAGAATCGAAAAATTAATAAATTGAAAAAATATGATAGAATTAGAAAATTAAAGAATTAAAAAATTTAAAAATTAAAAAAAAATAAAACATAGAATCCAGAAAAATAAAAAATAATAGATCATTCAGGAAATTAAAATTTTTATGAATCGATAATAAAAAAAATAATAAGAATTTCTTAATTTAGGATTAAAAATTAAAAAAATTTTTTTTGAATTTGAGGAATTAAAAAATTTAAGCATTTTAAAATTGATGTATGATTTTTGCAGATTTTTTTAAATTCATAACTTGATAGAGTTGACCAGTTTGGATACCATATACGTCAAAAGAACTGGATATTCTTCTAGCTCATACTAATGGAGACTAGACCACCAAAAAATGCTGGAATTATTCCGCATTGCGGTGGGGTAAATCGGTTTTGCGATTTGAAGTTTTTTAAATATTAGTATGGAAATTTTCTATAAGACTCACCTTAATAACTGATTAAAACTTGTAGAATTTACTAAAGCACATCATACGAAAGTAATTTGAGGTTTGACCAATCTTTCCCCAGTGGTCCTGGAACCGGTCACAAGAGGTCAATAATGAATGCTCATTGGATCTATTGACTCCAAGAATGACAAAGTCAGTGTAAGTAATAGAAGACTCAGTTTAAGAATATGGTCACAGACGGTCACTTTTATCAAATCGCAAACCTTCATCATGCGGCGTACCAAAAACTATACTGAGCTTCACAAGATGGTTGAAAGCATTCACCAAAAGTTTGGAGATCATTTAGCTACTATGGCCAGTTCTGGCGGATCTGGAACCATATTCCCTCATGTTGTTTGACACGTTGCATTATAGAGTTTATATTTTGAAAAAAGTGGCCCTCTGTGACCATGTTCCGGATTCACCGGAAATGGCAATCACGACCAAATAGCCTCCAAACAGTTAAAATTTATTTGACGTTATGACAAACAGTCTACTGGTAGCTTTGGAGTGCGTAATATCAATCCACAGTAAACTAATCTTAATTTCGAAGCGGGCCATTTGTAAACAATCATAATGAGGATTGCAGCAGTGCTCAATGTAAGTTTTTTTTCTCAATTTATTTAAGAATTCAATTATCCCTGGGATTTGAACTTTTCGGCAAGCATTACAATGAAAATCAAACTTTCGCTCATAAATAAAACAAAACAAAAACTGTTTCCTTCGCGAGCACTGGAAATGGCAGAGAAGTACCTCCATCACCATAAGTAATAAATCAAGCGTTCACCAAGCCCCCACCCTGCGCCACCCGAAGTTCTAATCCAACAGAATTGCGAACACTCCATCGTCGTCGACGACCCGCACCCACTTGCCGAAAGTTCACGTGACGCACCATTTTATCCTTCGACAGGGTGCGCTCCGAAACGGGCGAGACAAAAACACAGAACGTTTGTCATCTCAGTAAGCGCATTTATCGACATTTGATTATTTCCGTCTCTACATCATACACCCACGCCCCCTTCCCGCCACCACCACCGTCAGAATTTTCAAACCGTTAAACCATCGCACAAATTGATTTACGACTGCAAATCCGGCCTCCGCCGCTTTGTGCAATAAACCGATCCTCCCTACCCCCCGCTAAGCCAAGCAAGACGAATGGCAGGCAGAGAATCGCGCAATTCAATTTTGCCTCAATCAAAAGTAACTTTAAAGTTGGTTCGGAGTTTTTTTGTCGTTTTTATTGAACTTCGCTCGGTTGATTCCTCCGGTTCTGATTCCAATTCCGGACAGTGTGCTGTGACAATTGGAGTGTGGCGAACCTTAACTGCAACAACAAACTTAGGGATTTCTTTCAGACTTCCGGTGTCCTGTCCTTTGTTGCTAAGTAAGTATTCTCAAAACATTTCTAAAGAAAAAAAAGTCTAGACCTCTAGTAATTGAGGACTATTTGTAAAATAATTTGTTGTCGTAAAGAGATCCTAAATCAGTGATTTTTTATCGCTGCGCCATCTACAAACGGTTTCTTACAGCGTTTTATTTGTTCGCTTCATTTCACATGACAGTTGCAGGTTTTGTAAACCACACATTACGAACACTAAAGTCTGTATATTACAGAGTTTCATAGAGAGAAATGCGCAACACTGCATAAAATGATAACTATTTCTTTGTCTCTGGCAACCACAGTTTTTGCTAAAACTTTGAGTGACTTCAACAAATTTACACTATAAATTTATACGAAGTGAATGGAAAAATTTCCGTTTCGTGGCTTATACTACGTTCACACTACGAGTTAAAACGTGTTTTAACGATATCTTGATGACATTTTTCTTGTTGCTAATTATTATGACGTGTTATAACTCTGTAGTGTGAACGTAGTACACTCAAGTTTTTTTTTACGCGGTTTTTTTTTGCGCGGTATTTTTTTACGCGGTTTTTTTTACGCGGATTTTGAAATTTACGCGGTTTTCATTTACGCGGATTTTGAAATTTACGCGGTTTTCATTTACGCGGTTTTTGAAATTTACGCGGTTTTCATTTACGCGGTTTTCATTTACGCGGCTCGTATCCCCCGCGTAAAAAAAAACCTGAGTGTATTACTGCATTTTATTTATAACTCTTTTACACAATTTATTACACGAGGATATAATAAAGTGAATAGTGTCTTCAACACTAATACTTTTCTTGCATGTTTGTTTACTTTGCATGATAGGTAGCCATCTGAGAACGCCTCAAAAAGCGGCCATCTTTGAAAACGAAAAAAGCACACCGTTGGAAAAATCTTCATGAAAATAAATCAGTGTATTCGGGGCATTGGTAGAACACTACTGATTGATTTTCATGAAGATTTTTCCAACGGAGTGCTTTTTTTCATTTTCCAAGATGGCCGCTTTTAAAAGCTTTCTCAGTTGAACCTTAACTAATCAAGCCACCCCCCCCCCCATTCTTTAAATCTTTCAATTGTCCGAGGCTCGAATTAAAACGGTTATTCCAAGTGATTAAATTGCTGCATCCTGATTGTCCGCAACTATAGGAAACCGAAAGCAAACTTGCTTCCGTTTCCAAATCTTCTTGGTGACAGCGCAGAGTTGGATAGAAATAGAAGCTTCCTTCGACCGGATGCCAGAAGTTCGCTCGCTACCCTGGAGATGTCAAGTTAAATCAAACTGTTCCGGGAAAGTAATAACTTAGTTGGTGGAAAACTTTTTTTTCCCTCTTCCATTTTCATAGTGGATACGAACGAACGCGCGCGCGTGTTCTCCACCCATGTCAGCTGGGGAAGTTTTATCTGTTGTAATTTTGTTTTAATATCCAAACTTGGGCGAGAAGCATTAGCGAGAGTAGTATAAACTAGAAACTACATATCTTGATCTAATGGTGTGATAGATATGGTATTGCCAGGTCTCAAAATAATTTGGCATTTCGTCGAGTTGACACTTCTTTTCGAAATGCCTGAAGCGGTAAAAAGAGGTATTCGATGAAAAATTTCATAAACTTTTTCTTCATTTTGTCTCCTTTCAAATTTCTTACCGATAGAAGCGCACTGAAAGCCATTCGATAAAAAATGACAAAACCCAATCTCGTTATTTAATTTTTGTTCAAGAGTTGTCTACTGGAACTGTAAAGCTGGGTTATGGGAAGGATTCCCCGTCAGATTAACTCACTACAGTTGCAGACGAGACGGGGAAGGTCACCCACTAAAACATTGCTTAAGGCCATTTGCAGCAGGCCATGATTCTGATTGTGATATTGAGTGTACTGTTCAGATGGACAGGCGTAGGGACTTCACGATCGCGTGTATCATCGCGAAGGGCTCGAGCGTTTCTATGTTAATGTGGTCGATCGCGTGGGCGTTTGTATGTCGCAAACGCCCACGCGATCCAACTGAAAGCCTGGACCTAGGCTGCTAGGGTCAGGGGTAGGGACTACCGGACGTAACCGATCCATTATCACGCGAAAACGGATGTTTGTAGGTTTACTAGGACGCGTTGTTTAGTAGAAATGAGCATCATTTTTTGATTGGCCCAACTGAAGGCATGAGAGTAGGCTACTGGAGAGCAGAAACTTTCAGACGTGACCTATTGACGATTGCGCGAACGGTGGGTTATGGCTTGAGACCACGTTTATAAATTTATTAGTGCTAAAACGTTCACCTAATTACCGGGGTTTTATTGTTTGCGAGATGTCGCGAGCGTAGATATGCGTGAATGATTACAATCGCATGTTTGTGACCAATTTATCATACTATGCTGACCGGGATTGGATGATTCACGTGCGTCGGTAAATTAATCGTACCTTAATTTATGCAACTCGATTTTCCCGAATGAATCGAATTGCATGCTCGAGTTAACCACCAGAGAAAGTAACCAGCGAATCCTAGAAATTACCCACTATTCTATCATATACGCCAGTTCTGCATCCATTTCCTGACGGTCACAAATACTCAGACGAATACATACACTAGCACATAAGAATTATACACTAGAACCAAAAACTACAATTATTACTACACTAACACTAATAGGCGTCTACTTTTATATTTCTTCAATGGTTGATCGTTAGTTTGAGTTGTTGAGCAAAAGTATCATTTGATCATGTTGTTTACTCCTTGGAAATGCCATTCCAGCACACTCCACCGTCCTGCTGAATGCAGTGCTGAGCCCCATCCCGATACTGATGGCAAATGTGCTAGATAAATGAGAATGATACGGTAAGCAGTCAAAACAGTAAGCGGTGCTTATATTGAGCTCCGATCACTCCAATGAATTGGCAACAGTAAGACGGTTCTGCCGTGAATCTCTCACTCATTGGGATCATCGTTGAGAGGAATTGAAAATGACCATCATTTTATTTAAAGCATAAATACGATTATGACGGTCATCTTATTACAAACCAAAATTCTCATGCACATCGACAAATTTGTACCTGTGTACAACATTTCGTGCACGCGTTCAATCTCAAACATGCTTCGTCTCGATGTATAGGTTAGCCTAGAACATCGAACCCTAGTAAACGATGTACAAACTCTAGTTCAAACATCCGTGTACGTTAGAGTGCCCAGAAAAATAATGAATTTTTGAAAACTCACTCAGCCCACCCCTGAGTCGATTCCTAGTCCCACCAGGAGCACTTGCTCCAAATTTGAAGCAAATCGGACAAGTCTAGCTAACGGACCAAGGTGCCTGAAGTTTGTATGGGATTTTTCGACGATTTACATGAAGAAAACCCATTAGCTCGCATTTTCACCGCTAGGTGGCACTGTATGCATCGTATTATCACTGTAAGTGAAAATAAGAAAGATAATTTAATTGTCTACAACTTTGTCGAAGACTGCTAGTCATTCCGGCTTTGTTGAAAGAAGTTATCAAACTTTTAGTGAAGTGATGTCTGAGTCAGTTTTGCATGGGGCCTAGCAGTACGTGGTAGTATATCAGTGCTAGGTTCTATCAAACTAAACATTTTTGTGGAATAATGGTTAGATTTAGCTGAATAGTATGTTCGGAAGAATTGCAGTACAGAACGCGAGTTATGTTTTGGTTAGAAAATTTTAGTTCCACCTGTGACCGCATAGATGGCGCCAACACTAACTTTTCAACGGAGAGAGATAGAATATCGAGATGTTTGGCAAAATTACTGAAAAAATCTTGTTTTACAACTTTGTAGAAGACACCTAATTTCTATCTCTCTCCGTTGAAAAGTTAGTGTTGGCGCCATCTATGCGGTCGCAGCTGGAACTAAAGTTTTCTAACCAAAACATAACTCGTATTATGTACTACAATTCTTCCGAACATACTAGTGAGCTAAATCTAACCATTATTCCATAAAAATGTTTAGTTTGTTAGAACCTAGTACTGATATACTACCACGTACTGCTAGGCCCCATGCAAAACTGACTCAGACATCACTTCGTTATAAGTTTAATAACTTTTCTTGTTCGAGTCGGATCGCTTTGCAGTCTTCAACAAAGATGTAGATAATAGAATTATCTTCTTAAGTTTCACTTTTGGTGATAATCTGATGTATACAGTGCCCCCTAGCGGTGAAAATGTTCGCAAGTGGGTTTTCTCCATGTAAATTGTCGAAAAATCCCATACAAACTTCAGGCACCTTGGTCCGGTAGCTAGACTTGTCCGATTTGCTTCAAATTTGGAGCAAGTGCTCTTGGTGGGACTAGGAATCGACTCAGGGGTGGGCCGATGGGGGTCATTTTTTTCTGTCACTCTAGTGTACGTTCACCGGGTGCCTACAGAAGAAAGGCACACACAAACAGAATGAGTCAACGTTAGTGATGATGGGTGAGAGAAAGAGAAAACTAGTTTCGAGAGCCTGCGTGTATAAACACCGCGTACGTATATGGGGTTCAGTTGTGCAGACAAACATGTGCACGTGTTTTGGTGTTTTGGGTTTAAGATAAGCACAGAACTAGAGCAAACATGGTATTCGATGTGCATTTAGGAAGCCTGCTTGAAACACATCGTCAAATGCAATGACATTTTAATCAGCGTCCCAACGCATATAGATAATGATAGAAATGAAGTAAAGCTACACGACCTGGCACTGCGTACTAATACTGCCACAATCAAACAACTCATGCCAAAATGATGTGACTCATGTTCGTGGTATCAGCAGTTTTAACATGATAATCGCAATTTCACTTGGCCGAATCGTGATATGTTATTTTATGGTTACTATCGGCTTTTTTATTCGGAGCAACGTGACAATCTTAACTGGATCATGAAAGTATGGGGTGGTATAAATGGTGGGGCGTTCATCCGACGAATTTATATTGTTATACTATGATCCACCGTGCCAACAGTGTACCACTAGCACTTCAATTGTTCCGTGCGTTGCCGGTCGATTGCCAACTATACAACTTTGGAAAATGCAGGCGAAGATTTTTTTTTCGAATTTATGTCAATAAAACTATTGTTATTGAACAAATTAAGAATGCTGGTTACAATAATATATGAAACATATTGAAGGGAAACCAATTTTCAATTGATAACTTTATTAAAACAATTATGTTGAATTTTCATTCCAATAATGTTAACTCTAATTGCTTTGGCAACACTGAAAAAGTAACAACCGAGTCAAACATAATTAAATTGAAATTTGTCTATGGGAACGTTGTTGTTGGTTTATTGAGGAGATTTTATTGAAAGGGAGTATTTTACGTACCGAACTCTACTGTTGTTACAAATCTACTGCTCGAGTTCGAGCGCGATTCAAGATTTTAGGAGTCTCTAGGCATCCGGCCACCAGGAACATTAAGTGTTACCAGTCAGCTCGGGTAATTCAGACAATTCTGGTTTAATCATCTATTACCAGAATATCGGGGGCATGAACGGCGTTATTACTGAATACAATTTGGCAATTTCTGACAACGTTTATGACATGTATGTATTCACTGAAACTTGGCTAAACAGTAATACTTTATCCAAACAAATTTTTGGTAGCTCCTACTCGGTATACAGGCAAGATCGAAACAATGATAATAGTAGCAAACAGAGTGGTGGGGGCGCACAGTGGCGGGTCTTCAAACAAAAGTCGGACAAAACCTCAAATGTTACCTAATTTGGCTGAAAATCACAATTTAAGCTAATTTTGAGGTGCAGAGCTCATTTTTGATGTCAAAAACCGTAAAATATTAAATGCATTTTTCCATACAGTGTCATTGAACCTTTCTTGTAACTATGATCCCGTTTTCATGATAGATTTTCCGTTACTGTTCACCTATGTCAGCATTATCATAAAAAATGAAGAACACTACTTTAAATCCATTGTATAACATGTTGTTTTACTGTAGATTGTCCAACTATTTTACACAATCACCATGCGCCTCCATATCAGCAACAAAGCTTCAAAATCTCCTTAAAACTTTTTGCGCACCTAGGCGCAGAACGAGGCCAAGATATTCGAAAAGTAGAGGTTATTTCCCATAGAATGTATACTATGTGACCGTTCCGAAATGATTCCGAAATTTGTACAGAATACATTAGTGAATAAAGTATTTATGATCTGACCTCCTCAAACATATTTAAACTAAAAAGACATAGTTCTAATAAATTTACCAAATGTATTTTATTCACTAACCAAGTTCTTTCTTTTCTCTACACAATGAAACTAGTTGTGCTAAATTCGGACCAAAATCAAAAGAGCAACATGCATTTGAAGTGAACAGAGCAATGGTGGTTTCGGAAATGAAAATCATTAAAAGTCCGGACTTTGCTACGTTTAAACTCATATTAAAAATCGTGTTCTTATCCAACGATCATAAAATTTTGAATATACATCATTCAATACATGAGAAAATTAGGAAAAATATAAAATATCAATATTTTAAAAATAAATTTTTGAGGTTTTGGCCATCCTCCAGCAACTGTGGGGCGTACTGATCGCCTGCAGCACAAAATTCAAATCCCGTCTGGTGTCTCTTTCTAACTGCGGTAGCGTTAAGCAAACCTGGATCGCTCTCACACTTACACACTGTACGCTGTATATTTGTGTGCTTTACATTCCACCTGATCGCGTTAACGATGCCGATCTAATTGATCAACATTTGCACTCTCTTTCATTGATTACTTATCAAATTGGTTTCAATGATTGGATAATTATATTAGGCGACTTCAATTTCCCTGGCATCAAGTGGGTCCGCAGCTCTTCGAATTATTTATATCCTGATGCAAACAGTTCTACAAAAGCACCAGCTACTTCAAAACTCCTAGATGATTACAACACTGGCGGTCTAGTTCAATTAAATGATAATATAGAAACAGTAACAATCGCTTGCTAGTTCTTTGCTTTGCCAGTCAAGAGTTATCGAATACTTGTACCATAACCGTTGCTCCTTCCGCGCTAGTTAAAACTTGTCGTCATCATCCTCTATTTTGCCTACCTTCGTCGCATCCAGAATAACCCTAACTAAACTAACCCTAAAAGCTTCTGGAACCACGTCAACGAACAGAGAAATGAAACTGGACTACCAACTCACATGATACTCGATGACGTTCAATCATCTACTTTGCCCGACATATGCAGCTTATTCCGAACGCACTTCAGCAGTGTTTTCACTGAAGAAACATTAACCAATGAACAGGTTTCTGAGGCTGCCAGAAACGTCCCTGTTCGGTCTGTAATTGGATCCCATCCTATTATTACATGTGACATGGTAAGCACAGCATGTTCAAAGCTAAAATTTTCGTCAAACTCTGGTCCCGATGGAATTCCATCTGTAGTACTGAAGAACTGTTTTAGCAGTCTACTGATACCATTATCAATCATGTTCAACAGCTCTCTACAGTCTGGAGCTTTCCCTGATACATGGAAGATGTCGTATATCTTCCCAGTATTTAAAAAGGGCAACAAATCCGTTATCTCTAATTATCGCGGGATTGCCCCATTGTGTGCTGTTTCAAAGCTCTTTGAAATAATAGATTTCATTACTCACAACTGCTCTAATTACATATCCGAGACTCAACACGGATTTATGCCTCGTCGATCAACTTCCACGAACCTTACATCATTCATTATTCGATCATTAGAAAATCATCAACAGGTTGACGCTATATACACCGATTTCTCGGCAGCTTTTGATAAGATC
This sequence comes from Topomyia yanbarensis, assembly GCF_030247195.1. Lineage (NCBI taxonomy): Eukaryota > Metazoa > Arthropoda > Insecta > Diptera > Culicidae > Topomyia > Topomyia yanbarensis. The sequence goes on from NC_080670.1 coordinate 188,102,360, forward strand.
AACCATAGAATAACTGTTGCCAGGTTGGATAGGCTCGGATTCAGTGGATCTTTATTGGATTGGCTTCAGTCATACCTTACCGGTCGCGAAATGGCTGTAAAAATTGGCGACTGCACCACTGCTTACTTCGCTGTCAGCTCTGGAGTTCCTCAAGGCAGTCATCTTGGGCCATTCATATTTCTGCTCTACCTCAACGATTTGAACCTTTCAGTAAATTGTCTGAAACTATCATTCGCCGATGACTTTAAGTTATACCATCTAATCAAAAATGCTGAAGACACTGAATTCTTACAATCACAGTTAGATATATTTACTAATTGGTGCACAGTGAATAGGATGATTTTGAATGCTTCCAAGTGTTCTGTTATCTCGTTCGCCCGCAAACGCTCGACAATTACATACGACTACAATATTTCGAAAAATATTATTAAATCTTCTGTAAAGGACTTAGGAGTTATTCTAGATCGCAAACTAAATTTTAAGGCTCACATGGAATACGTCATTTCAAAGCCCTCCAAGCTCCTTGGATTCATTTTTCGAGTTACTAAAAACTTCAGCGATATACATTGCTTGAAAGCACTTTATTGTGCTCTGGTTCGCACTACTCTCGAATATGCAGCAGTGGTTTGGTCACCTCATTACCAAATCGATGTCCAGCGCATTGAAGCTATTCAGCGAAAGTTTGTTCACTTTGCTCTTCGTAAGCTACCATGGAGGGACCCGCTAAACCTACCGTGTTACCAAGACCGTTGTCAATTTATCGACCTTGCACGGTGTATTTATTAGAATAATTTTATGCAAAAAAAATCAGCATCTCAGAAACTTCGGAATATGAAAGAATGGGCTTTCCCCTTTCATTTGAAACTAAGATCTAAATAATCCGTCGGGGGGTCCAGAGCAACTTTTTTTGAAGTTTTTTTTCATAACAATATAGGTTTTACTACTGGAGATAGTTCATATTTCTGTCCCTAGATGGTGCTTTATACATTCGAACAACACTGAAAGTGAGAATTTGATAGAAAATTTAATTGTCTACAAGTTTGTTTACCACAAAAAATTGATCTGAAATCATCCGGAAAAGTTGTTTAAGATCTTAACAAAGTTATATCTAAGATAGTTTCACACGAGGCCTAGTGGTTTGGAAATATGTTTTCTCGCACTTATAACAATACCAAAAAAATAATTGGGTTTAGTGGCATGAAAATATTAGACGGGATTCATAACGTTGACAATTCTAATTGAACTTCTTAAAATAAGGATGTTTGGCAGAGTCAGAAAACTATTTGTGCTTTTGGTTTGTAATCTTTCCCGATAGGTTCGAAGGGACTACCATTCATCGGAAGGTATTGCTTGGTTACAAGAGTTTGCTTACATTTATGTTTTAGAAAGGACCATACGTCGCATAAATCCGCGAAATATTGCAATGGTGCGTTAAAAGTTTCATTGAGTTTGTTCAAATATAAAGGTTGAAGTTCAGGACAAGTCAATTTTATACGAAGATGCTAACAGAGTAGAAGATTCATGTAAGAATAGTTATCAGTCATTCCTGAGAACAATCGAAAAAATGAAAAAGAAGGTATACATAATTGAAAAAGCTGTTTCTGCGGGAGGAATCACTTACCATCATGAAAAAGAATATTAATATCATACTAGTTTGGTCAAAAACTTCTCATCCCAAAAATATCCCTGTATCAGGGAATTATAATTTTCACCTAAAAGATGAGACTTTCCAAGCTCTCAAATTCCGCTGAATTCACTATTGAACTAAACACAACTATTTGGCAAAAAAAATTGCTTGTGAATTGACAAACCACTAGGTCTTCTGTGAAACTAACTTAGACTTAGAATTCTCACTTATTAAACTACTTTTCGGGATAATTTCAAATCGGCTTTTAATTGGTAACAAAGTTGTAGACAATTAAATAATCTATCAGATTCTCACTTTTAGTGTTGTTCGAATGTCTAAAGCATCATCTAGGGGCAGAAATATGAACTAGTTCCATTGTAAAATCTATGTTTTCACGAAAAAACTTAAAAAAAAGTTGCTCTAGACCCCCGACGGATTATTTTGATTTTGGTTTCAAATGAAAGGGGAAAGCCCATTCTTTCATATCCTGATGTTTCAGAGATGCTGAATTTTTTTGTATAAAGTTGTTAAAAAAAGACACCGTGCCTTGATTTGCTGTCTGTTCGTCGAGACGTTGCTAAGGCAGTTTTCATGGCTGATCTGCTTCAATCAAGAATCGATTGTTCTGATCTTCTGCAACTTGTGGATTTTGACATTCATCGTCGTATTCTTAGATTTTATTCATTTTTAAGAATCCCTCGAGCCAGAACTAATTACGGCTATAATCAGCCATTCATTAGCATGTGCCGTCTATTCAATCGTTGCTCCAATGTTTTCGATTTTCACTTGTCACGTAGTGCTGTAAAACAATTATTTCTAAGCTCCCTGTCTCGATAGTCATAGCTCTAGTACTAGTCCTTAGATATAAATGAGGTTCTGTTATTGTTAATTGTATAGTATTAGTCAATGAAATGTGTCATTTACTCTGTTGATACAAAAGATGAGGAGGTTTTATGCCGCCTGGAGAGCGAGATTGGAAGGTTGCAAGAATTTCAGCTCCAGGAGGCTTTTCCCTACTCCAAATAAACAAATAAGCAAATTATGATCAGTATTTAAGCCCCACGTTCTTACAGTTTATGTATCACAATCAAATTAAGCGCTACCGCATTGCCAATTGCATATAATCATTTCGACAATTATTCCTTTTCTGAGGAAATCCGGAAACGCATCACAAACCCATCTTACAAGAAATGAAACCATAAACGCATTATCTTTTGTGGAGATTTTGTTTTCGGTTTAGTGTCATACTTCTCCTCCCTATTTATCCAAGCGTCATTTGAAAAGTAGGATAGAGAAAAACAATTGACCATAGTTATTGTGTACTATGTGTTACATTGTTACAACATCAACTATGTATGCGAAATACAGATAATACCACATCAAATTCTGAATACTGATGTAGTCAACTAGTTTGTAAAAAACAGAAAATTAAGTCGTTCCACAATTTTCATCAATATTCTACATGCGTAGATCTTATCTCTTCAGTGATATAAACGACTTCCTTATCGCCCTAATCGGGTACAGAATAACAGTCACATACATTACAAGTTAATCAAAAATTCATACAGTTAGTTTCCCTCTCTCTCGCCCTAATGAATAAATCATTAAGCCGGTGCTGGTGCCGCCTGGCAAAAGTCAATATCTCACTTAAGTATCACTCACGAATACAATTCCCAACCCGATGATGATGATGATGATGATGATGATGCCTATAAACAATCCCCAAATAATCCTCGAAAATCCCACAAAAGTTAGTCTCCGGTAAATTTGCTACCCTGCCCTCGCTCGGATTTATCACACCCTCGTTAAACTCCAATCAATTTTCATCCGGCAATTTGATTTGAATCTATCTGGCCCCACACAATCATAAATCCAAACCCCCCCCCCAGGTCGCTTATGGCAGACAATGTTCGAAAAGAAATGTCATTCCCCGGTAGGGATTGGTTTAAACCATTCCGGGCCAACCAGCAGCAGTGAGTGAAGTTGAAAAATTATGTGGTTCGCCATCAAACCACGATGAGTAAGGATGAAAGGGGGGAGCGCGGTGGAGTTGGCATAGATATAGGTCCACATTTTCACACGTCACTTCCGACTGGCATATGGACATGCCCCCAAAGTTTCGTTTTTTTACGAGGGAGGTCAGTGATTGATGATTATTATACTCACAATATCGGCTTTTTTTCCTTATTTTCTTTATATCGATCTATAAATTTCCCCCTTCAAAAATGTTTGAAATTTTCTGCTTGATATTTAGGGGTTGGTCACAAATTCGCTCGGTATTGTTTCACTTGGATATACCTGACAATTTATCAATCCAAATCATACCCTTTTGTGGCACTAATTCGAGAAAAAAACGCCATCCAATGCTCTTTCACGGTTCCCCATCTTCCAGTTCCAGCAATATCCGGTCACTAAAAAACCAACGTTTCCGATAAATAATGTATGCCGGATATCGATATACGCAGAGCCTTTTAATACACCCTCCAAATAGTGTCACACCCGAACTCGGTGGCAGTTCATGACAGCCGCGCTATGTGTGTGCGTGTGCGAGTTTATGTGAGACCGAGTCTGTTTTTTTTTGGTCTGTCCATTTTCATTCCCGAACAATATATCTTCCGGTCAAAATGATTGAGCGTAGCCATGTTCGAGTACGTCTCCATAATTGAGGGTAATAAATTTCCTCTTCGTTTGTGCGGCTGCGATGTCCTTCGTCTGGATGCTCGGTGTCGATTCGCGTCTAGCGGACCGGAGTCATATTACTTGCTTTGATTATTCCCAGCAAAAAAAGCTAGTAAATCAGTGTGCATTCAGTTCGGATTGCATGGGTCATCGTCATCATTATAGGATCGGAAGCATAATCCAGCCAGCCATCGAATGTGATCGTTAAGATTATGGCCAAATTTAACAACCAATAAATGGACGATAGCTCAGTTGGAATGAGAGGAGCACATCTTTCGGTTTTATGTTCGTGATAACACAAACCTAGTCACAAACGCGCACATGCAATTGCAATCATCCACATATACTTATGCCCGCTTTCTTGCCAACATTACAACACCCCGGTAATTAAGTTTATAATAATTTTACTCGCAAATTTACAAATGCGCTCGCGCGATCATGAATCAGTCCCGTCCGGAAATCTCTACCCTCGATCCTAGCACCACCTAGCAGACCAATCGAAAAATGATGCTCCTATCGACTGGACAACACGTTCTATGGCGACATGGCCGGGAACTCTAGTTAAATGGGAAAACTCACTCTCTTCTAGCATCTAAACCCGGACACTGAAAATTAAGTATCAGATTCAGGGTCCGCGCAATCATTTAAAAGCACGCGAATATGCGAAGTCACATACACGTGACAAACACGTTAACATACAAATGCTTGATCCCTTCGCAATCATCCACGCAACCTACACCAGCGATCTCCCAAACAAGATAACATTCCGGTGATAAGATGAACGTCTCAGCACTCAAAAACTTTGAAACGCGGTTTCAAGTGTGATCTTACAAAATTCTGCACCCGCGCGATCATGAATTGTACACTTCCGGAAGACTCTATTCTCAGTACCAGCAGTCTAGGTCCATGCCTTCAATTGGACCGATCGAAAAGAAAGCTCTCATATCCACTGGACAACACGTACTATGGCGACATGACCGGGAACTCTAGTGATATGGAGTAACTCACTCCCTGTCAGAATGTGATCGAAAGTAATTTGAGGTTTGACCAATCTTCCCCAAGGGCCCCTTCAACCGGTTACAAGAGGCCTATAATGAATGCTCATTGGATCGATTGAAAAAATGACTCCAAGAATAACAATGATAAACTAACAATCATGACCAAATCGCCTCCAAACAGTTCAAATTTATTTCACGAAAGATGTCAAATATTTGACGTTATGACAAACAGTATACTGGTAGCTTTAGAATGCGTTATATCAATCCACAGAAAACTAATTGTTCTCAAGTTCTTATATCTCTAGTAATTTCAGTCTCTGCTTTTGTAATATTAAACATTTGTTCTTGCATCGGCCTCTAGACCCGTGAATATATTCAGCAGTGAGCAAATATCTTGACAGCTTGCCCAGATAAGCTCAGAATTGTGATTCCTGTCTAATGTAAGCAAACGACGTTACTGGTGACAAGTACTTAATGAAGGACTACCGCATCTACGCGCCTGCATAGAAAGTTGTGATTGATGGTGTGGTCATTGGTTAGAGTTTTCCAGTGAGCGAAGTATTGTACCAATAAGGCCCGATATGGCTAGTGCGTGAAAATTATTACGATACCGTTGTATGGACATTTGTTACTACTCCTAAAAACTATAGGCAGATAAGATTCTTTGTGAATGTTTCAATTAATCTCTTTAGAGGGTGCCAAGTATAGCTTCCACCAAGCTGGAGGAAGTGCTGATGACAATTGATCTTGCAACATCGACAGACTTCACAGCCGATTGTTAGTATATAGGGCAAGCGCAGGGCTGGCACTACCTTCCTACTGATCAGTAAGATCCCTCCCTGTCTGTGCCATTTATTTTAGTGGAATGAAACGGAAGACGGTTAATTCTGGCAATAAAACAGTAAGAGATTCGTCCAATCGAGCTACGCAAATATATGTCAATCCGAGGAGTTCTGGAAGCTACGCAGGATAAACTTTAGTTTCTCTATTAAACATTAAGCTGCAGTACTTTCGGCCTACTGTCCTAGTCATTTTAGGTTAGACAGCTTTCTGACGTCGTTAACCGCATCATTAGACTCTAGCTGTTAATCATCCGGGCAGATTCACAGTTTCGTAAAAATTGAAAAGGACAGCTCCCGATTTAAAGAAGGAGAATGAGAAATTGATTTTTTTTTTAGACCAATCGTGTGATAAGCATTACAATACGTCATGACACGAAATGGGTGCTAACTGTTACGGGTCGATATATCAGAGGCCTTAAGTTAGCTTAAAAAGAAAGTAAAATATTACTTTTTCTCTCGGAGTCTAACTAGCTCAGATGTTTTAAAACTTATGACGCTTTCGATCTAATGACCCAACTTTTTTTGGTGACCTATCATTTTTTCGTCCCTTGGTGTTTACTATCACTTTCTTTTTCGGTTCGACTTGTGAACAATAATTTAGTGCTTTCTTGGAAATGGCACACTTCTGACTAATTCGATGACCTTCTCCACTTTTTTATAAAGCAAGGTAAGAATTTAGCACTCGAAATTTGCATTTCGACGTCTCATCAGAATCCGACATAAGCTTAGTGCCCCTTAGTCCTGCCACTAAATTTGTGTCGGATTCTGATGAGCCGAAGTCGAAACGTAAATTCTGGGGAATACCTAACATCATTTTTTATTTTTTTTTAAATTATGGGGACAAGGGGGGAGAGATACCGTCAAGGTGCGTAATTACCAGGCGGGGGGTGTATTTAGAGGTTTGTGGGAGAGGAGGGTGTTAAAAATCACTCAAAAAATGCTACGTCATTCATGGATGGTCCCTAACTATTTTAACAATAAATTTGATAACTGCAAAAATAAGCATGCGCTCCAGTATCCTTTTGTGGATTTTAGGCATCGTGACAACAGGAATTCGAACTTTTTTTTTATTAAAATGATTCAAGAATTTTTCATTTTTATTTTGGCGAAGTAAATGCAAATGCGTGATGGCAAACTTTCTCAACCTGACCTCAACCTTCGTACTGTAGCTCGTCTCGTGATTCCAAATATAGTGAATTCCATAATGATGAAAATTGTGGTTCATTGCTGAACCGGGGGACCGAGTCTTCTTCCGACAGATGATATCCTCCATCTTGAGGGTTCAGTTAATCAAGGTATGGGAGCAGTGATATTTTCGACAAGCGTCACGCAAACTCGTTTCGTCGTTGTTGTCGAGCAGCTTTTTCAACGCTTCCTTCTTCTTCTTCGTCGTTATCTTCGCCGGACGGCCACTACCGGCCTTCCGCTCCACGCTCCAGGATGCCAGGATCTGGTAAACTGTACTCACGAGCACGTATTCGTCTCAAAAGTGGTCTAGCGTAAACTTTTATCCACGAATACCATGCGTTTCGTAAAACCGTAAAACACGCTCGCGGAGTGCTTGCTGTTTCGACATCATTTTCGATTAAACTGGTAGCATCCGAGCGAAAAAAAAAACATGCCACCCATTCTTAGGGAGTCAAGAGACAAAAAAATCACGCTCTTCACTTTAACTACAGAAAGATATTAAAATCATTTTAATTTTTTATTGAACACTTGTTATAGATCGAACATTTCGTTAGTCGCAAGATTTCATTTTTATTCGTCGAACAAAATTTTCAAACAAAATATATTCGCGCGACAGACGATATTTTCGTGCTATATACAAAAACTCAGTTTTAATCACGAAAAATAGTTTCGTTTTCGACGATAAATTTCATGCAACGTGCACTAAATATTTGATATTCATTCGATCCCGCGCTTTTGATCGAAGCAGATCGTTTTCTTTCGCTATGAACAATGTATATAGCAAAAAAAAAGTGAAGGTGAGCCTTTGTCTGAGGCAGAGTCATTGTTTGTCGGTGTCCCGCCTAGTTCAGTGAATCGATCCGGTTCAGACGAAGAATCGATCCGGTTCAGACGAAGAATCTGCTGAAGAATCAGTTTTTTCTCTCTTTTTACCTATTTACCTTTTTAATATTCCCTATACAACTGCGTGCCTAAATGGCATTAATTCTTCCAATACTTCTCTCATATAAAATTATGCGGATAGTTCCAATGGACCCGAAATCTCTGAATATTTTAAAAACCGGGAGCAGACTGGGTACTACCCCGCCGTAACTCATACAACACGCATTCGAGCTAATAAGATACGAAGAAAGTTGTAGTGAATGATCTCGACCAGACAAACCAGAGTTCTTGCTGCGAACGCTTTACGAAGAAATTTAGAGTATATGTTCCTGCTATGGTTGTGGAGATCGATGGGATCGTCGCCAAACCGGGACTGAGGTGCGAAGATCTGTTTCGTCTACCTATTCGCCTGTTCGTACCGTACGGATAATAATGAACTACAGCAATTGCAAGCAGTTGGGCCACACAGCCACCTATTGTGACAATATGAAACGATGCGGCAAATGCGAGAGCGAGCATAAGAAATTATCTTAAATCACGCACTGCGTATAAGAGAAGGAACGCTTGAAGCTCTCTTATGCAGAAATTATAAAGAATGTTTCGTCAACTGTCCTGTCCGAAAATCTCTGTGCTCGTTTAGCTCGCGTTGAGCAAGAATCCGATGATCCTCAAGAGGGAACATCTTTCGTTAATCCGGGAAAGTCCAGAAAGAGGAGAAATCTAACCTCACCTAGACTACCTCGTAAGGGTCTCAAGATGTCCTCCTCTGAGAGTGCGAAAGCAACATCTAATAAATCCACCGGAAGTGGTAACTTAAACCCGAAGCAATCTGCTCCCGAATTTGGAAGTTTTAATTCAAACAAGGAGTACCCACCACTTCCACGGACATCAGAAATCCCAAGTGTCCCCTTTTTCAAACAGACGCTCGCTCCAGTAATGGACTTATGAAATTTTCTGACTTCGTGGACTTAATTTCCACAGCTTTCGATGTAACTGATCCTCTTAAAAGCCTCCTGATACGTTTTCTCTCTATAGTGCAAATTCGTAATTTCAATTGCTAACGTTTCAAAACCATCAGAAACAATCAATGTCACACGAAACATTGCTTGGAAGAGTTACGCGACCGCAATATCCGATAAAACCGAACCCACTCAAGAACTTCCTCCGGAAGAAGAGTGCAGGGTTTTGCCTGGCTTGATCCTCGACAGCGCGAATCAAGCTCAGACTAAACCAGTACCCAGCGCGAATACCCATGGACGGTCTCCCACCCCGTGGTGGGACAAAGAGTGTTCAGAGCTGTACGCGGAGAAGTCCACTGCATATACGGCCCTCCGGGATGACGGGCTATCCGGTAGCTATTAACAGTACGCGTCGTTAGAAAGGCGAATCAAGAGTCTAATGAAAGCCAAAAAACGCGATTATTGGCGCCGGTTCGTCGACGAGTTAACGAGAGAAACAGCGATGAGCACTCTTTGTGGTACTGCTCGACGTACGCGTCACCGAAACATCATCAAAGAGAACGTGAAATATTCAAAACACTGGATATTCGCTTTCACCAAGAAGGTTTATCCGGACTCTACATTGGCACAGAAGATCTACAGCACCGCGTCCTCTAAAGATAACGCGAACACCGTTTTAGATGGTAGAGTTCTCACTTGCTCTCTTATCATGTAACAATAAAGCCCTAGGGCCAGACAGAATCAAGTTTAACCTGTTAAAGAATCTGCCAGACTCTGGCAAAAGACGCTTGTCGAACTTATTTAACAAGTTTCTTGAGGGTAATATTGGCCCACATGATTGGAGATTAGTGAGGGTCATCGGCATCCAAAAAACCAGGAAAACCAGCTTCCGACCACAACTCGTATCGACCGATTGCAATGCTGTCCTTTATTCGGAAGTTGTTCGAGAAAATGATCGTGTTTCGCCTCGACAATTGGGTTGAAGCAAATGGCTTACTGTCAGATACACAATTTGGCTTCCGCAAAGGCAAATAGACGAACGATTGCCGATTGAAAAGCACATGCACTTTTCGCATGGCGATTTGTCTCATGTCAATTTTTACGTGAATGACATTTGCAAGGACCATTGCAAGATACTTTGGACAATTTGTCTGCTTGGGTTCTCCAGCTGGGTATCGAGCTTTCCACGAAGAATACTGAGCTGGACGTTTTTTCCAGGAAGCGCGAGCCGGCGCAACTCCAGCTTCTATTAATGGGTGAAACGATCAATCAGGTCTTCACATTTAAATATCTCGGGGTCTGGTTCGACTCTAAAGGTACCTGGGGATGTCACATTAGGTATCTGAAACAGAAATGCCAACAAAAGATCAATTTTCTCCGGATAATAACTGGAACATGGCGGGGTGCCCAATCAGGAGTCCTGAACAGATTATACCAAACAACGATATTGTTGGTGATGGAGTACAGGTGTCCGCTCCGCTGTGAACATACACTTAATCAAACTGGAGAGAATCCAGTATCGACCCATACGAGTCTCGAAGTGCTGGCGGACGTTCTTCCGCTGAAAAATTCATTTTTGGGAAGTCTCCTATCGATAGCTCATCCGATGCGACATCTTGAACTTCTTGGTGATTGAAAACATCGAAAGACTCGTCGAGCTTAATTCCCAGACTCGATTGATGTCCTTCTACATCGACTACATGGCATCAATCCTTCTTTGTATAATCCCGATCGAGTTAGATACTTCTGGTTCAACTGTATTTTCCGACAAATCCATGAAGGATCAGATTCGTGGATTCCCAGACCATATAGGCACGCAAGTGATCCTCGATATATTTTATAACGAATTCCGAGAAGTCGACTGTGACAAAATGTTCTACACTGACGGATCAAATCTCGATGGATCCACTGGCTTCGGTATTTTCAATAACACTATCACCGCTTTATTCAAGCTCAATGATCCCGCTTCAGTTTACGTCGCAGAGTTAGTTGCTATTCAGTACACCCTTGGGATCATCGACACTCTGCCCACAGATCACTACTTCATCATTTCGGACAGTCTCATCTCTATCGAGGCTCTTCGTTCGATGAAGCCCAAAAAGTAAATCCCGTATTTTCTGGGGAGGATATGGGAGTCCTTGTGTACGTTATTTGAAAAATCTCAACAGATTAACTTCGTTTGGGTACACTCTCATTGCTCTACCCCGGGCAATGAAAAGACCGACTCTTTGGCATTAGAAGATGGCATATACGAAAGACCAATCTGCTTCGACAATTTTTTTAGTATGTGTCGACAGAGGACACTCAACAGTTAGCAAACCTCGTGGATCAATAGGGAACTTGGACGATGGTTATATTCGATTTTCTCAAAGGTATCAACGAAGCCTTGGTTCAGGGGGATGGATGTGGGTCGGGATTTTATTCGTGTAATGTCCCGACTTATGTCCAACCACTACACCTTATATGCGCATTTGCGGCGTATTGGGCTTGTGGAGAGTAGTCTGTGCGCTTGTGACGAGAGCTATCACGACATCGAGCACGTTGTCTGGGCGTGCGCCGGATATTGTGATGCAAGGTCTCAGTTAAATAATTCTCTTTAGACCCGAGATAGCCCATCCAATGTCCCAGTTCGGGATAGGCTGGCAAATGGCGATCTCCCCTATATGTCCATTATTTACACTTTTATAAAAACGATAAATATCCTAATTTAAGCCCTTTTTTATTTCTCGTTTCTAGAAGTTCCCTGTCCTACCTTGTAGAGCCGACCAGTATCAGAGTGCCATTATGCGACCGCCATCGTGATTACCACTACGCCTACATAAAAGGAACTTAAAACGAGAGCGATCCGACAGTCTGATAACTTTTGAACAACTCCGCCCCCCTTAACCCGGCTTTCGACGTCTTATTAGTTTGAGGCTCTAACTCATGTCGTTGATCTCCCGTTTGCCCGAATGTTGCAAGTTTTGTTCTTCTTTCCCGTGTACGTCTTCTATCCCCTGTTCCTGATACAACTGCTACTACACCGATGTTGGATACAGGCCCCCCGCTGAATATCTTGACGAAGCATAAGCCTCCGTTACAAAAATCAAATTTATATTCTGTATCTCTAGTTTTAAGATAACTGTGAAATTTCTCTTAAAAATCAAACTGGATTTCTTGTTTTAAGATAGCTGTAAAATTCTCTCCTCCTAACATAAAAAATGTCACAACCAAGGTGCTTTGAATTCTAAGGTGATTCGTCTTCGGCAGTAACTAGGTGAGGAGTGAGGTAAGCATGCAGCAGACTGCGGGGAAGAAAAATGACAGCGAACAACTTTATTTGCCCACTGAAATCAAAGCAAAGATATGGAGAGAACTAGTAAACAATGTTGTTAGCTGTCGTTTCTAAAACCAACATGGCCGATCGGCGTTTTTGAGGATCGTATCACCTGAGAATAAAAACTCCTTGGTCTCATTGACATTGTAACCTCAAGTTATTGAAAATGTAAAATCAAAAGAACTTATCACCGCCAAGCTAACGGATTTTTGCCAATCAAATAAACGAACTGTATCAAAAAAATATTTAAAATCAGTCTTCCCATGAACATCGACAAGTTTGCACTCATGTACAAAATTTCGTGCACGCGTTCAACCTCAAACATGCTTTGCCTTTGTGTACAGCTTCGCATCGAACACCGAACCCAAGCGAACGATGTGCAAACTTAGGTTTAAACACCGTGTACGTACACCGTGTGCGTACATAAGAAAGGCACACAAAAAACAGAATGAGTCAATGCTAGTGATGATGGGTGAGAGAAATAGAAAATTAGTATGAAGAACCTGTGTGTACGAACACCGCTTACGTACATGGGGTTCGGTTGTGCAGACGAACATGTGCTCGTGTTTTGGTACGCATTAGCGCGTTCGCGTTTGCACACGAAATGATGGTGTAGGGTGAGCACAGAACTAGGGCGAAAACGGTGTTCGATGTTCATTTGGGAAGACTGTTTGAAATTATGAACATGTCCGTTGTCAAAGTCGTAATTTTTTCAGTTCGTGAAATGAACGAAATCAACTATGTACAATGCACGAAAATGCTTCGTTGTAGAAAACGACGAATTAATTAATGCCTTGGATATTCATTTTCGTTCTATTTACAATTTTTTATTTTGTAAAATCAACCAATCTCAAATGTTTCACTCGGATGTTCCCAAACGCCATAAAAATATAAACACAGCAGTATTATAATTACTGATTTTTGTTTTACTGTACGTTCGTCAGATTACTTAATTACCTAACTTATTGCGAAGCATAAAGCTGTGTAAAAGTCGGCAAAAAATTGCGGTGTTTGGTAATAATCTAAGTCTGTAAGTTTGAAGAAAAATTATTGTCCCCTAGCAAAAATCTAATTCGAAAATAACTCCCATGTTTTATTGAAAGGTCCAGAAGGACCAGAAGGTTTTTCAACAAAGTATTTAAATTTAATTCATCGAATAAAAACTTGTTTTAATCCACCTAGCGGTGCAATTTTGCCTTTCTCATTTCTCTAAACTATGGCACGGAGGCTTTTTATGTTCAACATAATTGTGGAAATGTCCATTACATTCTGAGTACACTTTGCACTTATACACAATGGCATGCCAGCCACGAACTTGATGAGCTACGTGTCGACGGTGAAACACTTGAAACAAAAAAAATATCATACTCCATTAGCCTATCAGCATTAGATCAATGTTATCTGCTTGCTAACTCATTTTGTCATGCGGGGCTGGGTATGTGAAGAGGGCGAAAGTCCCATGAACGAACGACTCCCCAGCTTAAATTGGTATGCTTTGTGATACAGTGGTGGTTTAAAGATGATGGGGTTGAAAGGGAGGGGTATGAGGACTGGATGGGGTGGTGGTCTGAGGGGTGATTTAAGGAGATTTTTAAAGGAGGGGCGCGAACAGTAGAGGGGGGGGGGTGTAACCCCTCTCCGTAAACCATCAACTACGCCCCTGTTAAAATCCAGAAACCCTAAACGAGTCGAAAAAAAAATTTGGCCCGGGATTAGGTTGACGTTTTTCAGAGTGATTGCATAACCTTTCTATATGAGAAAGGCAAAAATGTGCCAAAATCCAAAAAAGTGAATCGTAGTCAAATTTTTTTTTCGAGTTTGCATCAAATCTCGACGTTTCATGCACCTTGAACACATTTAGCATCAAAAATAAAAATTCTATTTTTAATTTTTCCTATAGTTTATATGAGAAATTTCTGTGTGGCCGCACTCTGAAACCCGTAATTCCGGAATCAGAATTCCGATCGATCCAAAATTCAATAGCAGCCGATGGGAAGGTTGCACCTTTCATTTGAGACTAAGTTTGGGCAAATCGGTCCAGCCATCTCTGAGAAAAATGAGTGACATTTTTTGACACATACGCACATACATACACACACACACATACACACACACATACATACATACACACACACATACAGACTTTTTCCGATCTCGACGAACTGAGTCGAATGGGATATGACACTCGGCCCTCCGGGCCGGGATTAGGTTGACGTTTTTCAGAGTGATTGCATAACCTTTCTATATGAGAAAGGCAAAAATGTGCCAAAATCCAAAAAAGTGAATCGTAGTCAAATTTTTTTTTCGAGTTTGCATCAAATCTCGACGTTTCATGCACCTTGAACACATTTAGCATCAAAAATAAAAATTCTACTTTTAATTTTTCCTATAGTTTATATGAGAAATTTCTGTGTGGCCGCACTCTGAAACCCGTAATTCCGGAATCAGAATTCCGATCGATCCAAAATTCAATAGCAGCCGATGGGAAGGTTGCACCTTTCATTTGAGACTAAGTTTGGGCAAATCGGTCCAGCCATCTCTGAGAAAAATGAGTGACATTATTTGACACATACGCACATACATACACACACACACACATACACACACACATACATACATACACACACACATACAGACTTTTTCCGATCTCGACGAACTGAGTCGAATGGGATATGACACTCGGCCCTCCGGGCCGGGATTAGGTTGACGTTTTTCAGAGTGATTGCATAACCTTTCTATATGAGAAAGGCAAAATATCATACTCCATTAGCCTAATCAGCATTAGATCAATGTTATCTGCTTGTTAACTCATTTTTTCATGCGGAGGTGGGTGTGTAAGGAGGGCGAAAGCCCCATGAACGAACGACTACCCAGCTTAAATTGGTATGCTTTGTGATATAGTGGTGGTTGAAAAGGAGGGGTATGAGGGCTGGATGGGGTGGTGGTCTGAGGGGTGATTTAAGGAGATTTTTAAAGGAGGGGAGTGAATAGTAGAGGGGGGTGTAACCCCTCTCCGTAAACCATCAACTACGTCCCTGTTAAAATCCAGAAACCTTATGCGAGTCGAAAAAAAAATTTGGCCGGGATTAGGTTGACGTTTTTCAGAGTGATTGCATAACCTTTCTATATGAGAAAGGCAAAAATGTGCCAAAATCCACAAAAGTGGATCGTCGTCAAATTTTTTTTTCGAGTTTGCATCAAATCTCGACGTTTCATGCACCTTGAACACATTTAGCATCAAAAATAAAAATTCTATTTTTAATTTTTCCTATAGTTTATATGAGAAATTTCTGTGTGGCCGCACTCTGAAACCCGTAATTCCGGAAGCAGAATTCCGATCGATCCAAAATTCAATAGCAGCCGATGGGAAGGTTGCACCTTTCATTTGAGACTAAGTTTGGGCAAATCGGTCCAGCCATCTCTGAGAAAAATGAGTGACATTATTTGACACATACGCACATACATACACACACATACACACACATACAGACTTTTTCCGATCTCGACGAACTGAGTCGAATGGGATATGACACTCGGCCCTCCGGGCCGGGATTAGGTTGACGTTTTTCAAAGTGATTGCATAACCTTTCTATATGAGAAAGGCAAAAATTTTCGTGATAACATAAAATCTCGACGTTTCATGCATTTTAAAGATGTTTGGCATCAAAAACACGAATTCGATTTCTGAAATTTCATGGGGTCCCCCCTTTAAAAAAAATTAGAGTTCCGACTTATATGGGAATTTCATATGTGACCGGACGATTTAGTCTATATTTCCGGACCCACATAAGCGATCTGTACGAAATTTTATAGACATCTATTGGGATATTATAGCTATCATTTGGGACTAAGTTTGTGAAAATCGGCATAACCATTTCCGAGAAACTGATATGAGTTTGCTAGTTATGAAAGATGGCCGCTTTTCCCGGGCACTTCCGGAACCGTCTATGGTGGTCAATGTAGTCAACGAAAGTTTGTTTGGCCGTCGGTGACCTAGAACTGCAAAGTTAAGTTATTTGAGAGACATTTTAGCGAAATTTTTACCTTTTTTGCTTCCATCGGAGTATCGGTTTGAATCACAATTTGCTATGTGATCGCACGCCACAACCCGTAACTCCGGAACCGGAAGTCGGTTGGGGATAAAATTTAATAGCCATTTACGGGGACGCAACATCTTTCATTTGAGACTAAGTTTGGTTGATTCGATCTAGCCATCTTCGAGAAACCGATGTCACTGTTATTCGGAATTTGGATACTTCCGCCGGGGCTTCCGGAACCGATGATGGTGGCCAATGTGACCAAAAAGACTTTGAATGGCTGTTACTGACCTAGTACTACAAATCGAAGCAGTTGTGGTCACATTTTGGAAAAATTTTCACCATTATACATTCATTGCAGAATTTCTTAAAATCGACATTTTCTGCAAGATCGTACTCATCACCCTGTAATTCCGGAACCGGAAGTCGGATCCATTAGAAATTCAATAGCAGCCTATGGGAACGTTGCACCTTTCATTTGGGACTAAGTTTGTAAAAATCGGTTCATCCATCTCTGAGAAAAGTGAGTGAGATTGTGTTCGCGTACACACACACACAGACGCACATACACACACATACATACACACACAGACATTTGCCGAACTCGACGAACTGAATCGAATGGTATATGTCACTCGGCCCTCCGGGCCTCCGTTAAAAAGTCGGTTTTCAGAGCAATTGCAATACCTTTCTATTGAGAAAGGCAAAATACTGCAAGCTATACTCTTAGTTTTAGGAAAATTTCTTGTTATTTCCCTTATTCTTATTTTTGTTCACATGTATTGAAATAATATCAATATTACTCTCATAAAATAAACTTTGTTAATCGCCTCAAATCAGTATCATTCGGCAATGATTGGCCCAATAATGAATTGAATGCAACCACAAAATACCGAGCGTCCGCTTTGTCTTTTAAAATAGTCCTCCATCATTTTCCTCGTCGGCAAACAGAACTTCAGTGCTTACTAGCGGGACATCACTCGGTACTAGCCAGCTCTGTAGCTTACACGCACGACGTGTGACTTTTCGGATTTTAGTGTCTAACTAGCGCCAATTCGGTGCTGGTTTGGACTTATCTAACTAGCATTAAGTTGGTGTTAGTTACTGAAGAGGACAATCCGAAGCACTAAAAAACATACAATCCTCCATCATTTGACCGACATGGCGATTTATGAAGGATCACATTTACAAGAGTCATCTCTCGTACCATTGTAATTGCCGATACCCGATGAACATGTTTGTCGATAGTGCTCATCATACATAAGTTGAACCATTCAACCTAACCAATCAATACGAACAGATTCGGAAGAAAACGTTACGTTGATTCAATTGCTTCCATTTCTGTGCCGTACCGTTTTCCCTTGCAGACTTTGTGTGGTTTTGTTTTGCCTAAAGCCTAAAACACTAATCTGATTACGAATAGAATAATACGTTATTCCGGTCCCAAACAAAAGTCACATAATAGATAGATTGGTGTCTACTTTGCTGTCTACTTGTAGCTCAGCCTTTTTACTCAGTTTCTCCTCCTCCTTGTATGAATGCTCTATCGCACAATCAACCCTCTCTATTTTCTTTGATTGTGGGAAATTGTGAGTAGGTAGTTCAACCACCATCAACGAGCATTTATATTTCGGATTCAGACGATGCGATGTGCTGCCCCTGCCGGTAGTCAATCTAAGAGCTGTTGTAGCAGGGAACATATTTTTTTTGTTACTTTCTTGTTGCGTGTGTCGACTGTTCGGTTCTTGCTTGGTGATGAAAAAAAAAATGACTAGGGCAGTAGAAGAGAGTCAGAAACGTATTAAGCATGCTTTTGTTGGTTAATTTGGGTTTTCTGGATGTAGATGCATACACACACACACATACACGCGTGTGGGAGGTTGACGAAACACTACGTAAATGCGTATACGTTTATAGAGAGAAGAAGAAAGAACAAAACGAAAAGGTGAGTGGGTGCTATGGCAGCCGGTGCTGGGCAACGAAGGGGATGTTGTTTGTCGTAACAGAAATCCTCCGGGTTTGTGTGTTGGCCAATACAAGCAGGATGCTACTGGAGCTCTTTCAGGACATTCCAACAATACCGTACCGCCGCAACAAAGGTAGCAGCAGCAGCAGCTGTTTGCTGGCAGCAAACCAGAGAGAAATGGCTTTCGAGTCCTCTGGGACGGAAATGTTTTTCCCTTTTGTTGGATATGTCAAAGAGCGACAGTCTGGAAGAATGTGCCGAATGTGCTCCATCGTAGGTTTTTGTATCGGAAAGGGGGGACACAAGGTATGTTGAGGTATGGTTTTTTGCCAATTCTTGGCAGTTGGTTGGTGTAATCGACATTTTGGACCTACCTGAGATGCTTTCGAACGCATTGTTGGCTGATATTTTCGTCGGATCTTCCTGGGGCAGCATACACACAGTATCCGCACGAAGGCCCTGGAAGAAATTTGAAGGTTGTTATTCTAAAGCTCCGAAAAAAAAAGAAAAAAAAATGGTTTGTCAGTAAATAAATGGATAGAATGTTTATTGAACATATGTACAATCCGGGAATAGGACCTTCACGTATTGGAATTTGAATATTCGTGCACGAATTTGCATGAGTTCCGGCTGCAAGACTCCCAAAATTTGGTATTCAAAACACGATTCAGCACAAAACAATCCAATTGGCATATGTGAGGATGAAACTCTTTCGAAACTGAAATAAGCGCCTGTTGGAACAAATTTGATGGACTGCCCTTTCCACAACAAATTAGACGCCATCAATCGTTCAGAAACATGTGACTTTGGCTGACAGCTTTCAAATACGATCATTGCTCGAAGCAATCAGCATTTCAATTTATACCGAACTGTCAAACTCGTGAACTTCACAACAACAAAAACTCCTCGCTCAGGATTAATTCAGGAAAATTACAATCACCGCACCGGCAAAAAGTAGGCACAAAAAAAATAGAAGTCTGATTCCAAATAGACAAATGGCAAATAGAGCGAAGAGGGAAATTCCCCCCTAGCCCCATATACCTACTACCGAACAGGGTGACTAGCCTCTGGCATTTGCACAAATTTGCGTCAGGAGCCGGAATTTAATTCAACACCTATAGCACACGGTGACAGACAATTTATCATTTCACCATCGCGAACGGAACAACTCTGGCCGGGTCTGGAGCGCATTCCGCGAATGGCGGCGCTCTGGAGGATGGAGGCGCGTGTGTTTTTCCGCGCCGCTATCGCTGCCATCGTCAGAAGTCAGCAGAAAAAAAACGAAATGTTCCGTTGATAGAGCGGCGACGACGACGACGAGAGCGAATCCGATTCCAAAAGGCCGGGAGGGATTTCGTCATTAATTTTCGCGCGTTTTGCGATGAATCCCTGGTGGTATGTTTCAAGGTTGTGAATGTGTATAAATATCGGATATGGATGCGGAGTTTTATTTATTTGTGTGTTTGCTTTTTTTCCCAGTGAATTGTGTGTGAATAAATCAGAATTACCCAGAGTAGCGACATATTGGGAACAAAACTGTGCATTAAAAAAAACAACATAAATAAGTCACAGAGAACAGATGGCCTTCTCAAACACTTAATTTGTTTAAAAAATTGACGGAACGAATAATAAAATTCTATTCAAAGGTAACTGAGATATCGTAACCAAGTGCGCTACTGAGTTTGACTGAATTGACAGGTGATCGCACTGAGATATCTGACGATTATAATTAGGTTTTACCTTTCTCACGCGTCCGTACATCCTGTATGAGGCTTACTTGGGTGCTCGCTCTGCCACACCCTGATTCACTCTCTAACACTCCATGTGAGGCTTACTTGTACTCACCCCCAACATACCACGTGAGGCTGACTTGGATGCTCACCCTTCACTCCTCTGCCACGCCACGAGGTATCAATACGACCCTCCCATCTTGGCATGAGGCAGTCCACATATACGCCTATACACTCGCTCTTCTGCCTTGCTTCGGGGTGACTGGGTTTACCCCTTACGCGGTTGCCATTCGCTGCGCCAAACCTGCCTCAGCATGAACAGACCATTCACTCTCTTTTTCGCGCTCGGTCCTCTCCGCTCCAACTAACCAATCATTAGTTAGTCGTGTCCGTCGTCTGTTGCTCGGTGCGCCAGATTCTCCGTAGCCTGCAGGCAATCTGGGTGGTTGCAGTCGAGACTGCGTTCCACTTCTCCACCGCTTGACACATCCGTTGAATAAGGGTATCAGGGGTTGTGTCCCAGCCACAGACATCAAGCATTGCTCTCCTTTCGACGTCGAAGCGAGGACATATGAACAGTATGTGCTCGGCAGTTTCGTCGACACCTGGACATCATCCTCGATAATGCCGCAACAACAGTCGACGCTCTCTTGCACGTATAGTCGGCATGGCTGCCGAAGGTCAGCTTGTCGTCCATGATGACTTCGAGAGACTTCAGACTCCGCTGTGAAGTGATCACGACTTCTCCCACATGGATAACTGCATGTTGTGCCGACTTGCAGTTGTTGACGCGTTGACGTTTTGATCGCGTGTTCTGCGGTTAGTTCTACCTCGGGGATTGACCCCCCATAGACCTTCAAGGTTACGTCGTCGCCGACGATCTTGACCCCAGGAGAGAACTTTAGTCTCAGAACCCCGTCATACATGAGGTTCCATAATACCGGGCCTAGGATCGAGTCCTGCGGGTCTCCGGCGGTAATAGGAACCCTTTTCTGACCGGCATCGATCTCGTATAGCAGTACGCGGTTCTGGAAGTAGCTTTTCAGGATGCGATACAGACCCACCGGTAGGCTAAGCTGGTGTAACGAGAGCGCGATGGCATCCCAGCTTGCGCTGTTGAATGCGTTCTTCACGTCAAGTGTCACTAACACGCAGTATCGAATGCCTCGCCATTTTCGTTGGATCGCTATCTCGGCAGTCTTTATCACTGAGTTGAGAGCGTCCACTGTGGACTTACCCTTCCGAAAGCCAAACTGGTTGCATGACATGCCGTCCGTACCTTCCGCGTACGGGGTTAGCCTGTTGAGGATGATCCTCTCAAGCAGTGTCGATCAGACAGATTGGTCTGTACGCCGATGGGTCGCCTGGCGGCTTCCCGAGCTTTGGAAACAGCACCAATTTCTGCCTTTTCCATCTATCGGGGAAGCGGCACTCGCCAAGGTATCTCTGCATAGCTAGCCTGAACATGTTCGGGTTCGCTATGATCGCTGCCTTGAGCTGGAGCTTTGCTCATTGCTAGGGAATTAGCCACTGCGAGTAGTTCTTCATTCGTCACTGGAGCCACCATTTCGGCCGCGCCCACACAGTCTTGCGGTGCAGGTGGCCAGGGGCTTGTGGCTCGAGACGGGAAGAGTACTTCGATAATCATCGCCAACCGGTCCGGAGACCGTTCTGGGGGTGAGGAGCCCCCTTTGGTCTTGGCCATCACAATCCTGTAGGCGTCACCCCACGGATTCGCGTTGGCACTCTCACACAGGTTGTCGAAACACGCTCTCTTGCTGCTTTTAATGGCCTTGTTAAGGGCCAATTTCGCAGCTCGAAACACTTCACGGCGGTTCTCTATTGCATCCTCGGTGCGAGCTCTTTGCATCCTACGTCTAGCTCTGAGGCAGGCTGATCGTAGGGCTGCAATCTCGGCACTTCACCAGTATACCGGGCGTCTGCCGTTTCTTGGCAGGGCTTTCCTCGGCATAGTGGCGTCGCACGCGCGTTATAGGACGGCTACCAGCGAATACCCGCTTAGACTGTCGGTGTTGGCCTCCAGTCCCAGGGCCGCGGTGAAAGCTTCGATGTCGAAGTGATTGAACTTCCACCCGCCCTCGGATGCTGCACACCATAGTTGATCCTAAAGCGAATGGCAAACGTTACGTCAATACATGCCTCCACCCCGTTTCTACGGAATGTGCTAGCGGAACCATTATTGGCTAATACAACGTCGAGTTTCGCAAGCGCCTCCATTAGCGCTTGGCCCCTGCTATTTGTACAACGGCTGCCCACTCTACTGCCCAAGCCTTAAAGTCTCCCGCTATGACTACCGGTTTCCGGCCCACCAGGTCGCACAAGAGCCTGTCGATCATCTGGTTGAACTGTTCTATGTGCCACCTTGGTGGAGCGTAGCAGCTGCAATAGAACACACCATTGATCTTTGCAATCGCAACACCCTCGGCGGAGGAGTGTATTACCTCTTGAACCGGGAACCGTTCCGTTGTACAGATTGCCACCATCCCAGACCCGTCCGACACCCAATTGCCGTTGCCGGCAAGGATGTTGTACGGGTCGGATAGGAGGGCGACATCTGTCCTCGACTCCGAGACCGACTACCACAGCAGCTGTTGGGCTGCTGCACAATGGTTAAGATTTAGCTGTTAACGTTCACGGCTTCTTCTTATTTGCCTCACCGAAGGGACACGAAGGTCCGCCCATAGCATGGTTATGGGCTTGCTTCTTGGCGGTGCAGATAAGGCATTTATGCGCCTTAGTGCAGCCCCACTCTTTATGACCCTCCTCGCCACAGCGACGACATAATTTGCTTCTGTCTATTCCCTTGCATTCGTACGACTTGTGGCCGGACTCAAGGCACCGATAGCACCTATCCACTGAAGGCGGCTGGGATATGCTAACTGGACATACTGACCAGCCGATCTTCAGCTTACCTTTCTCGGTTCCCTTTGTGGCATCCTCCTTCAGTAGCCTGAGGTAGGCTACTTGGGTGCCAGAGGGCCATCTCTAAATCGCACAGAGGCCCACTCGATTGTGATGTCGCATTGCTCCTTAACGGCTGCGACGACATCTTCTGCGGTCGTGAACTCGTCCAGATGCTTGCACTGGAGAGTCATTTCCGCCTCTAGCGACCTGACATGGGCGCCTTCACCAAGGACCTCTTGGGCCAAGGCCTTATACACCGCACTAGATTGTGCGCCTCGCTTCAGCACCAGAAGCATTTCTCCCGTGTTGGTGCGTCTCACGCTAAGCACATCTTGCCCAAGGGCCGAAAGGCTTTCGGCCGCCTTCATCGACTTTAGGACGTCGGCGTATTTGTCCTTGTCGGTTTTTAACCACAAGGCCTCGCCTCTGTCCTTGGCCTTCTTCGCGGGCCGCGGTATCTCCGGTGTCGGTGCCGGCTTCTTCCTGGTGACCAGTGTCCAGGGGTTAACGCCCCCTGCCCCGGTCGCGCCGGGTTGCTGGTACCAGCGCTCTGCTCAGCGAGGTCACTCTCGCCCTCGCTTACCTCGGCCAGACGGCGTTTGGCCTTAACGGTTGCACGCCGTGTGGTGTCGGTTTTTGCACCCTCGCCTGGCGACTTCCTAGGGCGCTTCGCGTTCGACGCCGTCTTACGATTGCCCTTGCCTTTTCCCTTCGAGGGGAACTCGGCCGCCGCTTCGAGCGACGTGGCTGCTCCATAGAAGGTGAAGGCCACTGTCTGAGCGCCTGTATCGACCTTCACTCTTCCCTCCCTCTTGGAGGCCACTGTCTGGGTTTCTCTGTCGGACTTCTCCTGACATTCCACCCTCTTGGCATAAGCCAGCTGTTCCTGTCTTTCGACACGAACAGTTTTCCGGAGCTCCAGGAGGCTCTGCTTTAACTCCTTGCTTATGTTTTGCTTTGCGCTAGTGAACTCGATTATTGAATCGAGCTGCTCCACCACTTTGCGCATCGCGGATAGTGGTCCGTCCAGTGCGTTGGTAGGGCTATTTCCTACCACTACTGGGGGGTCACTGGTGCTATCAGATGCAGCACTCGTCGCTCCACTACTCTCCCCACGGGGGGAGACCTCGCCAAACCACCTCTAGCAAAGGGGTTTGGTACGACTTGTGGCCGGACTCAAGGCACCGATAGCACCTATCCACTGAAGGCGGCTGGGGTATGCTAACTGGACATACTGACCAGCCGATCTTCAGTTTTCCTTTCTCAGTAACCTTTTTAGCTTCCGCAGTCAGTAGCCTGAAGTAGGCTACTTGCGTGCCAGAGAATCCCGCTCTCAAGCGCACAGAGGCCCGCTCAATTACTGCGCCACATTGCTCTGTGACGGCAGCGACGACATCATCTGCAGTCGTAAACGCGTCCAGTTGCTTGCACTGGAGAGTCTCTTCGCCACCTAATGATCTCACCTGGGTGCCTTTACCTAGGACCTCATGGGCCAAGGTCTTGTATGCCGCACTGGATTGTGCGCCTCGCTTCAACACCAAGATCATTTCGCCGGTCTTGGTGCGTCTCACGCTGCGCACGTCCTGCCCGAGGGCCGAGAGGCTTTCGGCCGCCCGCATTGACTCAAGGACGTCAGCATATTTGTCCTTGTCGGTCTTTACCCACAAGGCCTCGCCTCTGTCCTTGGCCTTCTTTGCGGGTCGAGATGCGTTCGGCTTCCGCTTCCTCCTACTGACCAACTTCCAGGGGTTTTCGCCCCCTGTCCCGGTTGTGCTGGATTGCTGGTTCTTTTTTTTTCTGCCGGCGGGGTCATTTGCACCCCGGTTTACATCGCCCAAACGGCGTTTGGCCGTCGCGGTTGCACGCAGTTTGGCGTTGCTTTTTGCACCCTCGCCTGGTGACTGTCTAGGTCGCTTCGGGTTCGGTGCCAGTCTTGCCCTTGCCCCAAACGTTCGAGGCGAAATCAGGCGCCGCTTTGGCTGCTCCATAGAAGGGGAAGACCCCTGTCTGGGTTCCTCTGTCGGCCTTCTCTCTTCCCTCCACCCTCTTGACGTATGCTTCCTGTTCTTGTATTGCGACCCGAACGCTTACTGTGGGGGTTGCCCCGGGGGACTACTGGGTTCCTGGATGGTCTAAAAAGTACCGGCTGCCAAGAGCAACCGGGAACCGGACTACGGTCTCGTCGCACTGGTTGTTGTTGAAGAGTGTTTCGCGTCGTTTGAGAATGCTGTGTTAGTGGAATTTCTGGATTCCGATCTGGAACTTCACCGGTCTGGGTCGACACACGCGGGCTTTGTTCATGTTGCTGTTGGATTTGATTTTTATTGGCAATTACTGTCCTGTAGTCGATGCAGGGATAGTCGGATATTACGGAGGTCGCTTGGGGCATGGGGGTTTGTGGTGTTTCGCCGTCCGAGATGTTTAAAGATTCGACTAATGAAGGGTTGATGTGGCGAATACTCGCCACCAGGAGAAAATAACTCACTACTCCGTTGAACGTTTTGGTGATCCTACGTACCGTTAGGACTTCTGTTACTCTTTTCATTTTGTCACATTGACGGAATGGAAATCATTAACAAACATTAAATCTACTCAACAGACTGAGACTCATTGGGTGAACGAGATCTGTTCCCCTTTCTATTCTCGCCCGACTAAAGCTCACTTAATGTCTATAAGATGCTCGGGCAGCCAATGAGCATTTAAAAGATAATTAATTTTAACATTCACTGTATTGTTCCCATTTTCTTAACGACTCTTAATTTCTAATGCTAGCCTAATGTCATCTGCTACATCTACTGATTTTGCCGCTCCATGCTGTTTTTCGATGGACGATCCTGGATGCGACGAAGAGGGGCCCCTTTGCTGCTTCATCACAGTTGTTGTTCGATCGCTCACTTCTGAGCGCTAAATTATTCGACCGCGCTAATTGCGCACTAACGTGGCAGCTTCGTTTCTACCGCTTTATACAACCTGCGCCACTGGTTGAGGCTACGCAGACACCGCCTATGCTGCTGCTGGTGCACTGTTCCACCACTCTCCCACACTATCACACGTCCTGCTCCCGGCGATCGCTAACTTGTTGCTCTTTGCTCCTCTCACGCTCACGCAGAGCGTAGGTAGGATCAGACCTCAAAATGGCTCTCACCCCGTTCTGTCTCTTCGTGTCACAGCGCCTTCCGCTGACGGCTGACTTTTGATACCTGTATCGTTTGACGATTTCTGAACACTAGTTCACGACCGTCCGTCCCGCCAGCAAATGACTAGCTATACTCTCCTCCAGTGACGATACGCACCCTATGACGTTTCACAGCTAGCTGGTTGACTACTGCTTCTCTGCAACAGTTTTGCCCTGTATGCATAGGTTGACACGTGTGCTTTCCCACCTACACTATCGCTCCTTTTTTGACTCCAACACGAGCGCGCGTGGATGCACCACTAGAGCACCGAACAGTAGTAATGCTAGATCGGTTCGTTTGCTGCTTACGAATGAGCCCCGGCGGGAATATGCCGGGAATGCCGATGCAATTGTACGATAAGGGCACGTACCACTTGTACAGCACCTCATAAAAGGCTCAGAAAGAATCATTATGAATATGTAGGTCATTTCGAGGTTATGTCAGTTTTACCTCTGACGAGAGCCTTCTTTGCTAATCGTGCGTTGTGTGTGCGCCGTTCGAGTTCCCGTGATATGGTCCTGCGGAATTGCGTGTGCTGTTGGAAGCTAATTTCGTTAGTTAAATTCGAACGCTTCTCCGTCGGAATGATTCACCTAGTGGTGGGCAAAATGGCGGCTCAACCGACGCTGTGCTGAGGTGTTCTTTTGTAGCGGCTCCTTTTTTCCTCCGAGTGTACGTGCGCTCTGTACGGAAATTATTTTCGTAAGATTGGAGAACTGTTTCAAGTCCAATAGCAATCAATTTACCTCTATTAGTTTTCGTTCTACGAAGCTTTTTCCAACCACGCTAGTGGGTCTGCAGGTGCTGAAAGCGAGTTTGCGATGTGGAGAGTCACGAAGCACTAAAAGTAATCTTTTTTCGCAGCTCACTTCGACGGGCGAGCGGTTGTTCTTGCTGCTTCGTTAATCTGTCAGTGTGACAGTAGGTTCATGGTCGTTTCGTTCAGAATGATGTTTCACTCTAAAGTGTTCGTTTTATGTTCTACGGCAGTGCGGCCAGAAGTCCGAAATATTTCTCTATTTGTGTTGTGAAGACAGTATTTAGTCAACACAGCTCGTCCATGTAACACTTCTTTGCCTTTCAGTTTATTAAGTAGTTGGTCGTTGGTCATGTCCACTTCAACCTTTTGCCCATCAATCAGATTGTAATGACAATTACGTCAATTTCCGCAATGGAAAGATGGCAAATCAATTGTGTTACTTGAGGAAAAACGTTTTGCCAAGCACTCCCGCGCATACATTTTCTGGTTGATACGCTTTGTGGCCTTCGGTTTTCGATGTTCTCCCGATTCAGTCTTCCTGGCTGTCGACAAACGTTTTCCGAACACCTGTATTACGTTGGTGGCAGTTGATTTGGTCACATTAAACAAATTTCGACAAAATGGTGTACGAGTTGTTTGGATTTTCGCGATGCGCGAGCGAAATTTCGCTCCGTTGCTCCTCTTGCCTGGATGCCATTTTCACAATTAATGGGGAATAGGTCAAAATCAAATAGTAGGCACGATGCTACACACATGAATCTTTAAAATAAGAGGTGGGCAGGTTTTTTATTGCGTGGTGAAAAACAATTCGTCAAGTTGAAGTTGATCAATTTTTGACCATAACACTCTTTAGCTCTAACGCATTCGTGATTATATCGACACCGCAACACTACGAAAAAGAACTTTTTCGCGACAATGTATTTACGTGACCGCTTCTCACCCCTGTAAGTCTGACTTTAATCCCAGCCAAAGTTTTCTGAGGTAAAAAATCTGTGGACGTAAAGCCGTTGGTTCCGGTTCAGGTATAGGGTTCAGATGGCGATGATAGGCATCCAGTGTGGAGAGTGGCACTAAACATGCAGCGATAAAATGCCAATCAGGTAGCTCCTTTGTTAACCTCTCCTCATTCTTTTAGTTCATTAGCCCGCAAAAAATGAAAGGCCATGATTGATTATCCTTCCCGGGAAATCTTTTCGCTTCCTCGAAGAAAAACAAGTTCGAACTTTCCCATCGATTCAGACCGGCTGACCGGTCAAAGGTAAACGGAAAAATATGTCATCTACGAACCTTTTAGACACGCTATACGCCGGTACCGTTTCTTCAGGGTAAACTTTTTTCTGCGGATTTCAATTTCCAACGTCTACAGTACGACCCTGACGATTAAACTCATTGAAATTTCCCTAAGCTTCTTCGACCGACCTTCTTTGGTATTATCCTATACTTCAAAGCTAAAAGCCATGACATAGATTGTTGTGCTTATCCGACTCAAACGACCCCGAGGACCATTCTCACTGCGAAGAAATAATCGTTCCACTCCCATGTACTTAATTGCCCGTTAAAGTTAAAACTTCAACACAGCTGACAGAACAGAAACAACAAACGACAGCAACCCTAATTTGAAAAAGTGAACCGTGCTCCGCCTGGATACTGGCAAATTAAATCATGGCACACTAATTAAATCGGCATAAATGAGTTTTTCTCTGGTGGATTCCGGTACCGTCTGCCGGAATGGAGCACACTGGTAGTAGGAATGAATTTTAATTTTTGAATTTATTAATTGGCCTCTGGGAATGCAAACAAAAAGGCTCCGATTTAGCTTTTGATTGGTTCGAACCGGTTGACTATGTGATTCAAAAGCAGGTTCTGTTCATCGTCAGGTTTTCCGAATCGCTTATTCCATTTTTTTCGTGCGAATCAAATGCACGCGATTATTAGCAGTAGGAAATATGAAAGGAATATAAAATCAACCATAACAGTTACTGTTTAGCTGTGTATGGGCACCAAATCAGACAGAGCTTTTGCTACTCGGGGCAATTTCACCCCGCCTGCTTTGCATGGGAAAGTCAACAGATAGGAATGGAAAGAAAACAAAATCAATTTTGTTGCGCTCACCGGAAAACATGATTTGGTAAAGGTTCGCCCGATGGAACCAACCAAGTGTATGTATAAACCTACAAATAAGGTCGATTGAGTGTGCCCTGGAGGTTGAAGGTTGAGGGAAAGCGTCTGCGAAGGTCACGGAAACAGACGACTTCTTTTCTGGTCGTCGTGAGCTTCTACTTCTACTGGGTACTGCTGTGGCTGGTCTACAATCATCGTCAACGTCGATTTGATTGTATTTTGATTTGAAATTGGAACCTATTTTTACCAAGCACCGCTTGCTATTATTCAGTGTGATGCTTTGGAACAAGCAGGCAGTTAAGTTGTTTCCTGGAAATTGAAAGCGTGACAGCAGCTGGGTTGGAACACGAGTGCGTTAAAGAGCGGAAATTATCAGTTCTATAACTGTAGGTGATAATGGCTGCTTGGGGTTGAAATAATGGGCGAACGTGCTTGGATTCAATTTTTTTTGCCGCGCCATTTTTACATCGAAAATTGATATTTGATTGATCAGATCTTTGAAACTCGTACTCGTATATTAGTTATGGAATTTGTGTTTCGGCTTCGTCTCATCAGAATCCGGCACTAACTTAGTGACAGGACTAAGCTAGCGCCGAATTGACGCTAGCTCCAAAAAACGGAGACACAATTTGTGTTCCTGAGCAAATCCCTAGGCAAGCGTGATGTCCCGCAAGAAAAGAAGCTGGAGATTTTTTTAGCGTAGTCCTGTCACTAAGTTAGTGTCGAATTCTGATGAGACGAAGTCGAAACGCAAATTCCATAGCTAATTTAGTTATAGGTTTTGCGTTCTTCGCGCGCAAAGGTCGTTGTAAACAATTTCTCCTTCAAGAGTTTTTGTCTAATATTTTCTCCACTAAGGAAAAATAGAGCATCGTACGGGTATGCCAGGACTAGTGATGTTCGATTAGTTTCCGACTATTCATTAATACTTGCGAAAGCAAACTTTATGCGCTCTTGATTACCAAACCGGATTGCAGTCTGAAGGTCGACCTTCATCAGATTTCAAGGGACAAAGGGACAGTCACTGTTAGCAGTCCTCCCCGAATCTTGATAAAATCATGCACGATACTATTTGCCAAGTTACTGCCCAACTATTGTTGAGCAGTACAATTTATCCTAAATTATTGTCCTAGCAATCCTAAGCTGCTACAAGCACCACTGGCAATTGATGGCCAAGCATATTGCCATGACCTAAGGCTTAACATAGTTATCCTTCCGTCTTCCAATTTAAAGCAAACATGGACGTAGGGATATCAAAAAACTAGTTGATCTCATGCCAAGTCGAAGCTGAATGCTCTACGACTGAGAAAACCGATTCATACCGACAAAAATTCCGCAGCACTTTGCCAAAACATGGAAATCCGAGACCAACGAAATGTTTCAGTTGATTACTTTTATTATTAATGAAGTCTATTAACCCCCAACTTCCAACGGTCATTCGTTTAGCCCTGAAGCAATCCGGCTTGTTCCTTCGAATGAAATTTATACCCTGTTTAACATGAAATCGGAAAATCACAGCGGCAATCTACACTCCGATTGGAATCAAATTGGAATCCCCCGTTATAAATGGCTGATTATTCAAGGGACTGGCGAAAGCAATGGGAACATAACATCGGAGATAATTAACTAATTGGCTTTTGAAATAAACAATACCCGATCCGCCATACGCCGGGATTAAAGGTGGGGGGAGGGAGGAGAAGTGCACAATTTTGCATTTTACACAAGCCCCGATGGATTTGAACAGCGTGAAACATAATTGATGAATGTATTAATGCCAATGCGAGTGTGAAACCGACAATAGAATAACTCTCAATTAGTTCGGGATTGGAGATTGAAAATTCCCACCGGTGCGAGCATAAGCTATCTATCGTTCGTGTGGAGATTACGAACGAAACAGTATGTTTATGGTTCTGGTTAGTTGTAATATGTTTCAATAGTTATAAATATTAACCAGATAAGGGATGCTGTTATCACGTAATCCCAATTGGCTTGTTTGTTTATCGCCATTCAATTTTGTACATTCTGTTTAAGCGTCCGGTAGCTGCTTGTGCAAACACAATGTTGGGTAAGTGGAAACCAAATAAATAAATTCTAATTTGCCAAAAACTGATCCACATATTTGCATAATTATACCTTTCAAATTTGGCCGCTCGGCATGATACATACATACATGCGAGAAATTAATTTATTTAAAACTGATCTCGGCAAAAACACGCAATCAATGTTTACTTACTTGTAGTAAAAGCTGATGACTTGTGCAGCTTCTTCAAATACGGAAACTCACACAGACTTTTATCCACAAGAAAATAAACACTAATATCGCACTCCGCTATAAGAAAAAAAAAAGAACAAACTAGTTGAGCTTTTACCTTCATTTTGTTAAATTTTTTCCCGCCAACTTTTTTAATACCGCAATACACAGCCGCTTCTAAATGTTCCATATATTATTCGTCTACTCTCCACAGTCATGCACTGCTATTAAACACATTAGCGACGATTCATCCGAACACTGGA